>NC_133326.1:742978624-743184515 GCF_042186555.1 Aquarana catesbeiana | reverse complement strand
AATATCCTGTTATGGGGGTGGTAATATCCTGTTATGGGGGTGGTAATATCCTGTTATGGGGGTGGTAATATCCTGTTATGAGGGTGGTAATATCCTGTTATGGGAGGTGGTAATATCCTGTTATGGGGGTGGTAATATCCTGTTATGGGGGGTGGTAATATCCTGTTATGGGGTGGTAATATCCTGTTATGAGGTGGTAATATCCTGTTATGGGGGTGGTAATATCCTGTTATGAGGGTGGTAATATCCTGTTATGAGGTGGTAATATCCTGTTATGGAGGTGGTAATATCCTGTTATGGGGTGGTAATATCCTGTTATGGGGGTGGTAATATCCTGTTATGGGGTGGTAATATCCTGTTATGGAGGTGGTAATATTCCTGTTATGGGGGTGGTAATATCCTGTTATGGGGGTGGTAATATCCTGTTATGGGGGTGGTAATATCCTGTTATGGAGGTGGTAATATCCTGTTATGGGGTGGTAATATCTGTATGAGGTGGTAATATCCTGTTATGGGGTGGTAATATCCTGTTATGGGGGTGGTAATATCCTGTTATGGGGGTGGTAATATCCTGTTATGGAGGTGGTAATATCCTGTTATGGGGGTGGTAATATCCTGTTATGGGGGTGGTAATATCCTGTTATGGGGGTGGTAATATCCTGTTATGGAGGTGGTAATATCCTGTTATGGGGGTGGTAATATCCTGTTATGGGGTGGTAATATCCTGTTATGGGGGTGGTAATATCCTGTTATGGAGGTGGTAATATCCTGTTATGAGGGTGGTAATATCCTGTTATGGGGGTGGTAATATCCTGTTATGAGGTGGTAATATCCTGTTATGGGGTGGTAATATCCTGTTATGGGGGTGGTAATATCCTGTTATGAGGTGGTAATATCCTGTTATGGGGGTGGTAATATCCTGTTATGGAGGTGGTAATATCCTGTTATGGGGTGGTAATATCCTGTTATGGGGTGGTAATATCCTGTTATGGGGGTGGTAATATCCTGTTATGGGGTGGTAATATCCTGTTATGGGGGTGGTAATATCCTGTTATGGGGGTGGTAATATCCTTGTTATGGGGGTGGTAATATCCTGTTATGAGGGGTGGTAATATCCTGTTATGGGGGTGGTAATATCCTGTTATGGGGTGGTAATATCCTGTTATGAGGTGGTAATATCCTGTTATGGGGGTGGTAATATCCTGTTATGGGGGTGGTAATATCCTGTTATGGGGTGGTAATATCCTGTTATGGGGTGGTAATATCCTGTTATGGGGTGGTAATATCCTGTTATGGGGGTGGTAATATCCTGTTATGGGGGTGGTAATATCCTGTTATGGGGGTGGTAATATCCTGTTATGGGGGTGGTAATATCCTGTTATGAGGTGGTAATATCCTGTTATGGGGTGGTAATATCCTGTTATGGGGTGGTAATATCCTGTTATGGGGGTGGTAATATCCTGTTATGGGGTGGTAATATCCTGTTATGAGGTGGTAATATCCTGTTATGGGGTGGTAATATCCTGTTATGGGGTGGTAATATCCTGTTATGGGGGTGGTAATATCCTGTTATGGAGGTGGTAATATCCTGTTATGGGGGTGGTAATATCCTGTTATGGGGGTGGTAATATCCTGTTATGGGGTGGTAATATCCTGTTATGAGGTGGTAATATCCTGTTATGGGGTGGTAATATCCTGTTATGGGGGTGGTAATATCCTGTTATGGGGGTGGTAATATCCTGTTATGGGGTGGTAATATCCTGTTATGAGGTGGTAATATCCTGTTATGGGGGTGGTAATATCCTGTTATGGGGGTGGTAATATCCTGTTATGGGGGTGGTAATATCCTGTTATGGGGGTGGTAATATCCTGTTATGGGGGTGGTAATATCCTGTTATGGGGGTGGTAATATCCTGTTATGAGGTGGTAATATCCTGTTATGGGGGTGGTAATATCCTGTTATGGGGGTGGTAATATCCTGTTATGGGTGGTAATATCCTGTTATGAGGTGGTAATATCCTGTTATGGGGTGGTAATATCCTGTTATGGGGTGGTAATATCCTGTTATGGGGGTGGTAATATCCTGTTATGGGGGTGGTAATATCCTGTTATGGAGGTGGTAATATCCTGTTATGGGGTGGTAATATCCTGTTATGGGGGTGGTAATATCCTGTTATGGGGGTGGTAATATCCTGTTATGGGGGTGGTAATATCCTGTTATGGGAGGTGGTAATATCCTTGTTATGGGGTGGTAATATCCTGTTATGGGGGTGGTAATATCCTGTTATGGGGTGGTAATATCCTGTTATGGAGGTGGTAATATCCTGTTATGGGTGGTAATATCCTGTTATGGGGGTGGTAATATCCTGTTATGGAGGTGGTAATATCCTGTTATGGGGTGGTAATATCCTGTATGGGGTGGTAATATCCTGTATGGGGTGGTAATATCCTGTTATGGGGGTGGTAATATCCTGTTATGGGGGTGGTAATATCCTGTTATGGGGTGGTAATATCCTGTTATGGGGGGTGGTAATATCCTGTTATGGAGGTGGTAATATCCTGTTATGGGGGTGGTAATATCCTGTTATGGGGTGGTAATATCCTGTTATGGGGGTGGTAATATCCTGTTATGGGGGGTGGTAATATCCTGTTATGAGGTGGTAATATCCTGTTATGGAGGTGGTAATATCCTGTTATGGGGTGGTAATATCCTGTTATGGGGTGGTAATATCCTGTTATGGGGGTGGTAATATCCTGTTATGGAGGTGGTAATATCCTGTTATGAGGTGGTAATATCCTGTTATGAGGTGGTAATATCCTGTTATGGGGTGGTAATATCCTGTTATGGGGGTGGTAATATCCTGTTATGAGGTGGTAATATCCTGTTATGGGGTGGTAATATCCTGTTATGGGGGTGGTAATATCCTGTTATGGGGGTGGTAATATCCTGTTATGGGGGTGGTAATATCCTGTTATGAGGTGGTAATATCCTGTTATGGGGGTGGTAATATCCTGTTATGGGGTGGTAATATCCTGTTATGGGGGTGGTAATATCCTGTTATGAGGTGGTAATATCCTGTTATGGGGTGGTAATATCCTGTTATGAGGGTGGTAATATCCTGTTATGGGGGTGGTAATATCCTGTTATGGAGGTGGTAATATCCTGTTATGAGGTGGTAATATCCTGTTATGGGGGTGGTAATATCCTGTTATGGGGGTGGTAATATCCTGTTATGGGGGTGGTAATATCCTGTTATGGGGGTGGTAATATCCTGTTATGAGGGTGGTAATATCCTGTTATGGGGGTGGTAATATCCTGTTATGGGGTGGTAATATCCTGTTATGGGGGGTGGTAATATCCTGTTATGAGGTGGTAATATCCTGTTATGGGGGTGGTAATATCCTGTTATGGGGGTGGTAATATCCTGTTATGGGGGTGGTAATATCCTGTTATGGAGGTGGTAATATCCTGTTATGGGGGTGGTAATATCCTGTTATGGGGGTGGTAATATCCTGTTATGAGGGTGGTAATATCCTGTTATGAGGTGGTAATATCCTGTTATGGGGTGGTAATATCCTGTTATGAGGTGGTAATATCCTGTTATGGGGGTGGTAATATCCTGTTATGGAGGGTGGTAATATCCTGTTATGGGGTGGTAATATCCTGTTATGAGGTGGTAATATCCTGTTATGGGGGTGGTAATATCCTGTTATGGGGTGGTAATATCCTGTTATGGGGGTGGTAATATCCTGTTATGGGGGTGGTAATATCCTGTTATGGGGGGTGGTAATATCCTGTTATAGGGGTGGTAATATCCTGTTATGGGGGTGGTAATATCCTGTATGGGGTGGTAATATCCTGTTATGGGGGTGGTAATATCCTGTTATGAGGTGGTAATATCCTGTTATGGGGGTGGTAATATCCTGTTATGGGGGGTGGTAATATCCTGTTATGAGGGTGGTAATATCCTGTTATGAGGTGGTAATATCCTGTTATGGGGTGGTAATATCCTGTTATGAGGTGGTAATATCCTGTTATGGGGGTGGTAATATCCTGTTATGGAGGTGGTAATATCCTGTTATGGGGGTGGTAATATCCTGTTATGAGGTGGTAATATCCTGTTATGGGGGTGGTAATATCCTGTTATGGGGTGGTAATATCCTTGTTATGGGGGTGGTAATATCCTGTTATGGGGGTGGTAATATCCTGTTATGGGGGTGGTAATATCCTGTTATAGGGGTGGTAATATCCTGTTATGGGGGTGGTAATATCCTGTTATGGGGTGGTAATATCCTGTTATGGAGGTGGTAATATCCTGTTATGGGGGTGGTAATATCCTGTTATGGGGGTGGTAATATCCTGTTATGGGGGTGGTAATATCCTGTTATGGGGGTGGTAATATCCTGTTATGGGGTGGTAATATCCTGTTATGGGGGTGGTAATATCCTGTTATGGGGGTGGTAATATCCTGTTATGGGGTGGTAATATCCTGTTATGGGGGTGGTAATATCCTGTTATGAGGTGGTAATATCCTGTTATGGGGGTGGTAATATCCTGTTATGGGGTGGTAATATCCTGTTATGGGGGTGGTAATATCCTGTTATGGAGGTGGTAATATCCTGTTATGGGGTGGTAATATCCTGTTATGGGGGTGGTAATATCCTGTTATGAGGTGGTAATATCCTGTTATGGGGTGGTAATATCCTGTTATGGGGGTGGTAATATCCTGTTATGGAGGTGGTAATATCCTGTTATGAGGTGGTAATATCCTGTTATGGGGGTGGTAATATCCTGTTATGGGGGTGGTAATATCCTGTTATGGAGGTGGTAATATCCTGTTATGGGGTGGTAATATCCTGTTATGGAGGTGGTAATATCCTGTTATGGGGTGGTAATATCCTGTTATGGGGGTGGTAATATCCTGTTATGGGGGTGGTAATATCCTGTTATGGAGGTGGTAATATCCTGTTATGGGTGGTAATATCCTGTTATGGGGGTGGTAATATCCTGTTATGGGGGTGGTAATATCCTGTTATGGGGGTGGTAATATCCTGTTATGGAGGTGGTAATATCCTGTTATGGGGGTGGTAATATCCTGTTATGAGGTGGTAATATCCTGTTATGGGGGTGGTAATATCCTGTTATGGGGGTGGTAATATCCTGTTATGGGGGTGGTAATATCCTGTTATGAGGTGGTAATATCCTGTTATGGGTGGTAATATCCTGTTATGGGGTGGTAATATCCTGTTATGAGGTGGTAATATCCTGTTATGGGGTGGTAATATCCTGTTATGGGGTGGTAATATCCTGTTATGGGGTGGTAATATCCTGTTATGGGGTGGTAATATCCTGTTATGGGGGTGGTAATATCCTGTTATGAGGGGTGGTAATATCCTGTTATGAGGTGGTAATATCCTGTTATGGGGTGGTAATATCCTGTTATGGGGGTGGTAATATCCTATCCTGTTATGAGGTGGTAATATCCTGTTATGGGGTGGTAATATCCTGTTATGGAGGTGGTAATATCCTGTATGTGGTGGTAAGATCCTGTTATGGGGTGGTAATATCCTGTTATGGGGTGGTAATATCCTGTTATGGAGGTGGTAATATCCTGTTATGGGGTGGTAATATCCTGTTATGGGGTGGTAATATCCTGTTATGGGGTGGTAATATCCTGTTATGGGGGTGGTAATATCCTGTTATGGGGTGGTAATATCCTGTTATGGGGGTGGTAATATCCTGTTATGGGGTGGTAATATCCTGTTATGGAGGTGGTAATATCCTGTTATGGGGTGGTAATATCTGTTATGGGGGTAATATCCTGTTATGGGGTGGTAATATCCTGTTATGAGGTGGTAATATCCTGTTATGGGGGTGGTAGATATCTTGTTATGGGGGTGGTAATATCCTGTTATGGGGGTGGTAATATCCTGTTATGGGGTGGTAATATCCTGTTATGAGGTGGTAATATCCTGTTATGGGGTGGTAATATCCTGTTATGGGGTGGTAATATCCTGTTATGGGGGTGGTAATATCCTGTTATGAGGTGGTAATATCCTGTTATGAGGGTGGTAATATCCTGTTATGGGGTGGTAATATCCTGTTATGAGGTGGTAATATCCTGTTATGAGGGTGGTAATATCCTGTTATGGGGGTGGTAATATCTGTATGAGGTGGTAATATCCTGTTATGGGGGTGGTAATATCCTGTTATGAGGTGGTAATATCCTGTTATGGGGTGGTAATATCCTGTTATGGGGTGGTAATATCTGTTATGGGGTGGTAATATTCTGTTATGGGTGGTAATATCCTGTTATGGGGTGGTAATATCCTGTTATGGGGGTGGTAATATCCTGTTATGAGGTGGTAATATCCTGTTATGAGGTGGTAATATCCTGTTATGGGGTGGTAATATCCTGTTATGGGGGGGTAATATCTGTTATGGGGTGGTAATATCCTGTTATGGGGGTGGTAATATCCTGTTATGAGGTGGTAATATCCTGTTATGGGGGTGGTAATATCCTGTTATGGGGGTGGTAATATCCTGTTATGAGGTGGTAATATCCTGTTATGAGGTGGTAATATCCTGTTATGGGGTGGTAATATCCTGTTATGGGGTGGTAATATCCTGTTATGGGGGTGGTAATATCCTGTTATGGAGGTGGTAATATCCTGTTATGGGGGTGGTAATATCCTGTTATAAGGTGGTAATATCCTGTTATGGGGTGGTAATATCCTATTATGAGGTGGTAATATCCTGTTATGAGGTGGTAATATCCTGTTATGAGGTGGTAATATCCTGTTATGGGGGTGGTATATCCTGTTAAGGTGGTATATCCTGTTATGAGGTGGTAATATCCTGTTATGGGGTGGTAATATCTTGTTATGGGGGTGGTAATATCCTGTTATGGGGGTGGTAATATCTTGTTATGGGGGGTGGTAATATCCTGTTATAGGGTGGTAATATCTGTTATGGGGGTGGTATATCCTGGTATGGGGTGGTAATATCCTGTTATGGGGGGTGGTAATATCCTGTTATGAGGTGGTAATATCCTGTTATGGGGGTGGTAATATCCTGTTATGGGGGGTGGTAATATCTGTTATGAGGTGGTAATATCCTGTTATGAGGTGGTAATATCCTGTTATGGGGTGGTAATATCCTGTTATAAGGTGGTAATATCCTGTTATGGGGGTGGTAATATCCTGTTATGGAGGATGGTAATATCCTGTTATGGGGGTGGTAATATCCTGTTATGAGGTGGTAATATCCTGTTATGGGGGTGGTAATATCCTGTTATGGGGGTGGTAATATCTTGTTATGGGGGTGGTAATATCCTGTTATGGGGGTGGTAATATCTTGTTATGGGGGGTGGTAATATCCTGTTATAGGGGTGGTAATATCTTGTTATGGGGGTGGTAATATCCTGTTATGGGGTGGTAATATCTGTTATGAGGTGGTAATATCCTGTTATGGGGGTGGTAATATCCTGTTATGGGGGTGGTAATATCCTGTTATGGGGGTGGTAATATCTTGTTATGGGGGTGGTAATATCCTGTTATGGGGGTGGTAATATCTTGTTATGGGGGGTGGTAATATCCTGTTATAGGGGTGGTAATATCTTGTTATGGGGTGGTAATATCCTGTTATGGGGGTGGTAATATCCTGTTATGAGGTGGTAATATCTTGTTATGGGGTGGTAATATCCTGTTATAGGGGTGGTAATATCCTGTTATGGGGGTGGTAATATCCTGTTATGGGGGTGGTAATATTCTGTTATGAGGTGGTAATATCCTGTTATGGGGGTGGTAATATCCTGTTATGGGGTGGTAATATCCTGTTATGGGGGTGGTAATATTCTGTTATGAGGTGGTAATATCCTGTTATGGGGGTGGTAATATCCTGTTATGGGGGTGGTAATATCCTGTTATGAGGTGGTAATATCCTGTTATGAGGTGGTAATATCCTGTTATGGAGGATGGTAATATCCTGTTATGGGGGGTAATATCTTGTTATGGGGGTGGTAATATCCTGTTATGGGGGTGGTAATATCCTGTTATGAGGTGGTAATATCCTGTTATGGGGTGGTAATATCCTGTTATGGGGGTGGTAATATCCTGTTATGGAGGTGGTAATATCCTGTTATGGGGGTGGTAATATCCTGTTATGGAGGTGGTAATATCCTGTTATGGGGGTGGTAATATCCTGTTATGAGGTGGTAATATCCTGTTATGGGGGTTGTAATATCCTGTTATGGGGTGGTAATATCCTGTTATGGGGTGGTAATATCCTGTTATTAGGTGGTAATATCCTGTTATGAGGTGGTAATATCCTGTTATGGGGTGGTAATATCCTGTTATGGGGGTGGTAATATCCTGTTATGGGGGTGGTAATATCCTGTTATGGAGGATGGTAATATCCTGTTATGGGGTGGTAATATCCTGTTATGGGTGGTAATATCCTGTTATGGGGTGGTAATATCCTGTTATGGGGGTGGTAATATCTGTTATGGGAGGTGGTAATATCCTGGTATGGGGTGGTAATATCCTGTTATGGGGGTGGTAATATCCTGTTATGAGGTGGTAATATCCTGTTATGGGGGTGGTAATATCCTGTTATGGAGGATGGTAATATCCTGTTATGGGGTGGTAATATCCTGTTATGGGGTGGTAATATCCTGTTATGGGGTGGTAATATCCTGTTATGGGGGTGGTAATATCCTGTTATGGGGTGGTAATATCCTGTTATGGGGGTGGTAATATCCTGTTATGGGGTGGTAATATCCTGTTATGGGGGTGGTAATATCCTGTTATGGGGTGGTAATATCTTGTTATGGGGGTGGTAATATCCTGTTATGGGGGTGGTAATATCCTGTTATGAGGTGGTAATATCCTGTTATGGGGGTGGTGATATCTTGTTATGGGGGTGGTAATATCCTGTTATGGGGGTGGTAATATCCTGTTATGGAGGTGGTAATATCCTGTTATGAGGTGGTAATATCCTGTTATGGGGTGGTAATATCCTGTTATGGGTGGTAATATCCTGTTATGGGGGTGGTAATATCCTGTTATGGAGGTGGTAATATCCTGTTATGAGGTGGTAATATCCTGTTATGAGGTGGTAATATCCTGTTATGAGGTGGTAATATCCTGTTATGGGGTGGTAATATCTTGTTATGGGGGTGGTAATATCCTGTTATGAGGTGGTAATGTCCTGTTATGGGGGTGTAATACCTTGTTATGGGGGTGGTAATATCCTGTTATGGGGGTGGTAATATCCTATTATGAGGTGGTAATATCCTGTTATGAGGTGGTAATATCCTGTTATGGGGGTGGTAATATCCTGTTATAAGGTGGTATTATCCTGTTATGGGGGTGGTAATATCCTATTATGAGGTGGTAATATCCTGTTATGAGGTGGTAATATCCTGTTATGAGGTGGTAATATCCTGTTATGGGGGTGGTAATATCCTGTTATAAGGTGGTAATATCCTGTTATGAGGTGGTAATATCCTGTTATGGGGGTGGTAATATCCTGTTATGGGGGTGGTAATATCCTGTTATGAGGTGGTAATATCCTGTTATGGGGTGGTAATATCCTGTTATAAGGTGGTAATATCCTGTTATGGGGGTGGTAATATCCTGTTATGGAGGTGGTAATATCCTGTTATGGGGGTGGTAATATCCTGTTATGAGGTGGTAATATCCTGTTATGGGGGTGGTAATATCCTGTTATGGGGGTGGTAATATCTTGTTATGGGGGTGGTAATATCCTGTTATGGGGGTGGTAATATCTTGTTATGGGGGGTGGTAATATCCTGTTATAGGGGTGGTAATATCTTGTTATGGGGGTGGTAATATCCTGTTATGGGGTGGTAATATCCTGTTATGAGGTGGTAATATCCTGTTATGGGGGTGGTAATATCCTGTTATGGGGGTGGTAATATCCTGTTATGGGGGTGGTAATATCTTGTTATGGGGTGGTAATATCCTGTTATGGGGGTGGTAATATCTTGTTATGGGGGGTGGTAATATCCTGTTATAGGGGTGGTAATATCTTGTTATGGGGGTGGTAATATCTGTTATGGGGTTGGTAATATCCTGTTATGAGGTGGTAATATCCTGTTATGAGGTGGTAATATCTTGTTATGGGGTGGTAATATCCTGTTATAGGGGTGGTAATATCCTGTTATGGGGGTGGTAATATCCTGTTATGAGGTGGTAATATCCTGTTATGGGGGTGGTAATATCCTGTTATGGGGGTGGTAATATCCTGTTATGGGGGTGGTAATATCCTATTATGAGGTGGTAATATCCTGTTATGAGGTGGTAATATCCTGTTATGGGGGTGGTAATATCCTGTTATAAGGTGGTATTATCCTGTTATGGGGTGGTAATATCCTATTATGAGGTGGTAATATCCTGTTATGAGTGGTAATATCCTGTTATGGGGGTGGTAATATCCTGTTATGGGGTGGTAATATCCTGTTATGGGGGTGGTAATATCCTATTATGAGGTGGTAATATCCTGTTATGAGGTGGTAATATCCTGTTATGGGGGTGGTAATATCCTGTTATAAGGTGGTATTATCCTGTTATGGGGGTGGTAATATCCTATTATGAGGTGTAATATCCTGTTATGAGGTGGTAATATCCTGTTATGAGGTGATAATATCCTGTTATGAGGTGGTAATATCCTGTTATAAGGTGGTAATATCCTGTTATGAGGTGGTAATATCCTGTTATGGGGGTGGTAATATCTTGTTATGGGGGTGGTAATATCCTGTTATGGGGGTGGTAATATCTTGTTATGGGGGGTGGTAATATCCTGTTATAGGGGTGGTAATATCTTGTTATGGGGGTGGTAATATCCTGGATGGGTGGTAATACCTGTTATGGGGGTGGTAATATCCTGTTATGAGGTGGTAATATCCTGTTATGGGGGTGGTAATATCCTGTTATGGGGGGTGGTAATATCCTGTTATGAGGTGGTAATATCCTGTTATGAGGTGGTAATATCCTGTTATGGGGTGGTATTATCCTGTTATAAGGTGGTAATATCCTGTTATGGGGTGGTAATATCCTGTTATGGAGGATGGTAATATCCTGTTATGGGGGTGGTAATATCCTGTTATGAGGTGGTAATATCCTGTTATGGGGTGGTAATATCCTGTTATGGGGGTGGTAATATCTTGTTATGGGGTGGTAATATCCTGTTATGGGGGTGGTAATATCTTGTTATGGGGGTGGTAATATCCTGTTATAGGGGTGGTAATATCTTGTTATGGGGGTGGTAATATCCTGTTATGGGGTGGTAATATCCTGTTATGAGGTGGTAATATCCTGTTATGGGGGTGGTAATATCCTGTTATGGGGGTGGTAATATCCTGTTATGGGGGTGGTAATATCTTGTTATGGGGTGGTAATATCCTGTTATGGGGGTGGTAATATCTTGTTATGGGGGGTGGTAATATCCTGTTATAGGGGTGGTAATATCTTGTTATGGGGTGGTAATATCCTGTTATGGGGGTGGTAATATCCTGTTATGAGGTGGTAATATCTTGTTATGGGGTGGTAATATCCTGTTATAGGGGTGGTAATATCCTGTTATGGGGGTGGTAATATCCTGTTATGGGGTGGTAATATTCTGTTATGAGGTGGTAATATCCTGTTATGGGGGTGGTAATATCCTGTTATGGGGGTGGTAATATCCTGTTATGGGGTGGTAATATCTGTTATGAGGTGGTAATATCCTGTTATGGGGGTGGTAATATCCTGTTATGGGGGTGGTAATATCCTGTTATGAGGTGGTAATATCCTGTTATGAGGTGGTAATATCCTGTTATGGAGGATGGTAATATCCTGTTATGGGGGGGTAATATCTTGTTATGGGGGTGGTAATATCCTGTTATGGGGGTGGTAATATCCTGTTATGGGGTGGTAATATCCTGTTATGGGGTGGTAATATCCTGTTATGGGGGTGGTAATATCCTGTTATGGAGGTGGTAATATCCTGTTATGGGGGTGGTAATATCCTGTTATGGAGGTGGTAATATCCTGTTATGGGGGTGGTAATATCCTGTTATGAGGTGGTAATATCCTGTTATGGGGTTGTAATATCCTGTTATGGGGGTGGTAATATCCTGTTATGGGGTGGTAATATCCTGTTATAAGGTGGTAATATCCTGTTATGAGGTGGTAATATCCTGTTATGAGGTGGTAATATCCTGTTATGGGGGTGGTAATATCCTGTTATGGGAGGTGGTAATATCCTGGTATGGGGTGGTAATATCCTGTTATGGGGGTGGTAATATCCTGTTATGGGGGTGGTAATATCCTGTTATGGAGGATGGTAATATCCTGTTATGGGGTGGTAATATCCTGTTATGGGGTGGTAATATCCTGTTATGGGTGTAATATCCTGTTATGGGGTGGTAATATCCTGTTATGGGGTGGTAATATCCTGTTATGGGGTGGTAATATCCTGTTATGGGGTGGTAATATCCTGTTATGGGGGTGGTAATATCCTGTTATGGGGTGGTAATATCTTGTTATGGGGTGGTAATATCCTGTTATGGGGGTGGTAATATCCTGTTATGAGGTGGTAATATCCTGTTATGGGGGTGGTGATATCTTGTTATGGGGGTGGTAATATCCTGTTATGGGGGTGGTAATATCCTGTTATGGAGGTGGTAATATCCTGTTATGAGGTGGTAATATCCTGTTATGAGGTGGTAATATCTTGTTATGAGGTGGTAATATCCTGTTATGAGGTGGTAATATCCTGTTATGAGGTGGTAATATCTTGTTATGGGGTGGTAATATCCTGTTATGAGGTGGTAATATCCTGTTATGGGGTGGTAATATCCTGTTATGGGGTGGTAATATCCTGTTATAAGGTGGTAATATCCTGTTATGAGGTGGTAATATCCTGTTATGGGGGTGGTAATATCCTGTTATGAGGTGGTAATATCCTGTTATGGGGGTGGTAATATCCTGTTATGGGAGGTGGTAATATCCTGTTATGAGGTGGTAATATCCTGTTATGGGGGTGGTGATATCTTGTTATGGGGGTGGTAATATCCTGTTATGGGGGTGGTAATATCCTGTTATGGGGGTGGTAATATCCTGTTATGAGGTGGTAATATCCTGTTATGGGGGTGGTGATATCTTGTTATGGGGGTGGTAATATCCTGTTATGGGGGTGGTAATATCCTGTTATGGAGGTGGTAATATCCTGTTATGAGGTGGTAATATCCTGTTATGAGGTGGTAATATCCTGTTATGAGGTGGTAATATCTTGTTATGGGGTGGTAATATCCTGTTATAGGGGTGGTAATATCCTGTTATGGGGGTGGTAATATCCTGTTATGAGGTGGTAATATCCTGTTATGGGGGTGGTAATATCCTGTTATGGGGTGGTAATATCCTGTTATGGGGGTGGTAATATCCTATTATGAGGTGGTAATATCCTGTTATGAGGTGGTAATATCCTGTTATGGGGGTGGTAATATCCTGTTATAAGGTGGTAATATCCTGTTATGAGGTGGTAATATCCTGTTATGAGGTGGTAATATCCTGTTATGGGGGTGGTAATATCCTGTTATAAGGTGGTAATATCCTATTATGAGGTGGTAATATCCTGTTATGAGGTGGTAATATCCTGTTATGAGGTGGTAATATCCTGTTATGGGGGTGGTAATATCCTGTTATAAGGTGGTAATATCCTGTTATGAGGTGGTAATATCCTGTTATGGGGGTGGTAATATCTTGTTATGGGGGTGGTAATATCCTGTTATGGGGGTGGTAATATCTTGTTATGGGGGGTGGTAATATCCTGTTATAGGGGTGGTAATATCTTGTTATGGGGGTGGTAATATCCTGGTATGGGGTGGTAATATCCTGTTATGGGGGGTGGTAATATCCTGTTATGAGGTGGTAATATCCTGTTATGGGGGTGGTAATATCCTGTTATGGGGGGTGGTAATATCCTGTTATGAGGTGGTAATATCCTGTTATGAGGTGGTAATATCCTGTTATGGGGTGGTAATATCCTGTTATAAGGTGGTAATATCCTGTTATGGGGGTGGTAATATCCTGTTATGAGGTGGTAATATCCTGTTATAGGGGTGGTAATATCCTGTTATGGAGGATGGTAATATCCTGTTATGGGGGTGGTAATATCCTGTTATGAGGTGGTAATATCCTGTTATGGGGGTGGTAATATCCTGTTATGGGGGTGGTAATATCTTGTTATGGGGGTGGTAATATCCTGTTATGGGGGTGGTAATATCTTGTTATGGGGGGTGGTAATATCCTGTTATAGGGGTGGTAATATCTTGTTATGGGGGTGGTAATATCCTGTTATGGGGTGGTAATATCCTGTTATGAGGTGGTAATATCCTGTTATGGGGGTGGTAATATCCTGTTATGGGGGTGGTAATATCCTGTTATGGGGGTGGTAATATCCTGTTATGAGGTGGTAATATCCTGTTATGGGGGTGGTAATATCTTGTTATGGGGGGTGGTAATATCCTGTTATAGGGGTGGTAATATCTTGTTATGGGGTGGTAATATCCTGTTATGGGGGTGGTAATATCCTGTTATGAGGTGGTAATATCCTGTTATGAGGTGGTAATATCTTGTTATGGGGTGGTAATATCCTGTTATAGGGGTGGTAATATCCTGTTATGGGGGTGGTAATATCCTGTTATGAGGTGGTAATATCCTGTTATGGGGGTGGTAATATCCTGTTATGGGGGTGGTAATATCTTGTTATGGGGGTGGTAATATCCTGTTATGAGGTGATAATATCCTGTTATGAGGTGGTAATATCCTGTTATGAGGTGGTAATATCCTGTTATGGGGTGGTAATATCCTGTTATGGGGGTGGTAATATCCTGTTATAAGGTGGTAATATTCTGTTATGGGGGGTGGTAATATCCTGTTATGGGGGTGGTAATATCCTGTTATGGGGGTGGTAATATCCTGTTATGGGGTGGTAATATCTTGTTATGGGGGGTGGTAATATCCTGTTATAGGGGTGGTAATATCTTGTTATGGGGGTGGTAATATCCTGTTATGGGGGTGGTAATATCCTGAGGTGTTTTACTGCAGCTGGGATAGGAGGTTGTTAATGAGCGGAGCTGGGAAGCCGGCCACCACATCCTTCACAACTGATGAGTCCCCCGCTGACAGCTGAATGAAAAAAAAATTGCCAAATTTGCCGGCAATAGAAAAATGATTAAAAAAAAAAAAAAACAATATGGTGTGGGGGGGTCCCCCAGTCTATACCAGGCCCTTTCTGTCTGGTGTGGGTTATAAGCCGCCCTCTAAATGGGACTTTTTAGGGCATCCACAAAATCAATAATGTATATAAAAATGGTATTCTTAATTGGAACAAGTTAAAAATAGTTCCATATACAAGGTTACAAATCAGATGCAGTTTACATGGCGGATAACTATTGGAACAGTCAGCACACAGGATGGTGAAGATAATGATAGCCCAATGAATTTTGAATTTCATAAGCTATAACAAATTCTTCTTCAGGGGCATATACATGAAAGAATAGTACGCCCATTTGCCCAGCCGTGCCATTGTACCGACGTATATCGTCGTGCGCTGGTTGGCATGTGGTTAATGTATCAAAACTTCTCTGCCTCAGAGCCACCTTAACAGCATCATGGGCCCCTGGGCAAAGTAGTGCGCTGGGGCCCCTATCAGGGAGATGGTGACCTGTGGCAGGCCTCTCCTGACAGCGGCAAATCACATGCGAAGTCTGTGCGATTCGATTTCAGCCATACAGATAGTATACAGATAGTATGGCTGAAATCGCATCGCATTCGGACTAAAGTCGCACAGGACCCTTTTTTTGGTCCGCACCAGAATCGGATCGTATGGGTGTTCACAACTATGCGATCCGATTCATGTCCAAACTAACAGTTTGCAGTGCGATATGCAAGCTGAAATGGGGGTGTCTTTAACATTGTATTGACACTCCCCAGCAGTTTGCATCTGGCAGTGTGAACTGCTGTGCTAGTCGGGTGCGATGCGGAGGTCCGCATTGGACTCGCAGGGTTCCCGCATTGCACCAGTGTGAACCCAGCCAGTAAGTGAAAGCGGTGATCTGTGAGTGCAGGGCTACACAAGGCTGAAAAAAAAACCTGGGGAGGTGAACAGACAACTGACACATCTGTGTCCCAGCCAGCGATATACTGTATGTCAACTTCTGTCTGAATAGGACCTGCAGCAGTGTGAAGATCCAGAGATTGGTGAACAAGCCAGCTGGATGTGCACTGTGCAGCTCCAATGACAGACTTCACCTGTCACATCCAAGCTGTGATGTTGGGTATGGGAGGGACTGCTACCCAGACCCGCCCCCTCTCTGTCAAACAACCAATGTAATCAAAGAGCCGGCCAGAGCTGTGAGTTTTTTTTTTTTTCGTTCAGCCTGCTGGTTGAAAGAGAAAAAAAAAATGAATAGTGTGTACCCAATTAGATTTTCAGTTAATTGTCAGCTTTAATGTGTCCCCACACCAGGGTTGGGGCCTTGGAACAGAGCAAAGCATTCACCAGGTGCCTTACAGACAGACAGATGGCAGTTGAGTGCAGGGATGGCGTCAGCAATGGAGGCGCTCAGCTCTAGTACTTATCTTTAACTTTGATATGAATTGATGATGACAGGTTCTCTTTACTGCCAGACACCCCTAGGTGCCTGATCCTCCTCTCAGATCTCCTGTAGGGGGCCCTGGTGCCTGATCCCCCTCTCAGATCTCCTGTAGGGGGCCCTGGTGCCTGATCCCACTCTCATATCTCCTGTAGGGGGCCCTGGTGCCTGATCCCCCTCTCAGATTTCCTGTAGGGGGCCCTGGTGCCTGATCCTCCTCTCAGATCTCCTGTAGGGGGCCCTGGTGCCTGATCCCCTTCTCAGATCTCCTGTAGGGGGCCCTGGTGCCTGATCCCCCTCTCAGATCTCCTGTAGGGGGCCCTGGTGCCTGATCCCCCTCTCAGATCTCCTGTAGGGGGCCCTGGTGCCTGATCCCCCTCTCAGATCTCCTGTAGGGGGCCCTGGTGCCTGATCCCCCTCTCAGATCCCCTGTAGGGGGTCCTGGTGCCTGATCCTCCTCTCAGATCTCCTGTAGGGGGCCCTGGTGCCTGATCCTCCTCTCAGATCTCCTGTAGGGGGCCCTGGTGCCTGATCCTCCTCTCAGATCTCCTGTAGGGGGCCCTGGTGCCTGATCCTCCTCTCAGATCTCCTGTAGGGGGCCCTGGTGCCTGATCCTCCTCTCAGATCTCCTGTAGGGGGCCCTGGTGCCTGATCCTCCTCTCAGATCTCCTGTAGGGGGCCCTGGTGCCTGATCCTCCTCTCAGATCTCCTGTAGGGGGCCCTGGTGCCTGATCCTTCTCTCAGATCTTCTGTAGGGGGCCCTGGTGCCTGATCCCCCTCTCAGATCTCCTGTTAGGGGCCCTGGTGCCTGATCCCTCTCAGATCTCCTGTAGGGGGCCCTGGAGCCTGATCCTCCTCTCAGATCTCCTGTAGGGGGCCCTGGTGCCTGATCCCCCTCTCAGATCACCTGTAGAAGGCACTGGTACCTGATCCCCCTCTCAGATCTCCTGTAGGGGGCCCTGGTGCCTGATCCTCCTCTCAGATCACCTGTAGGAGGCCCTGGTGCCTGATCCCCCTCTCAGATCTCCTGTAGGGGGCCCTGGTGCCTGATCCTCCTCTCAGATCTCCTGTAGGGGGCCCTGGTGCCTGATCCTCCTCTCAGATCTCCTGTAGGGGGCCCTGGTGCCTGATCCTTC
Source organism: Aquarana catesbeiana (assembly GCF_042186555.1). Classification (NCBI taxonomy): domain Eukaryota; kingdom Metazoa; phylum Chordata; class Amphibia; order Anura; family Ranidae; genus Aquarana; species Aquarana catesbeiana. Next base: position 743,166,715 of record NC_133326.1, on the reverse strand, counting down.
TCTCAGATCTCCTGTAGGGGGCCCTGGTGCTTGATCCTCCTCTCAGATCTCCTGTAGGGGGCCCTGGTGCCTGATCCTCCTCTCAGATCTCCTGTAGGGGGCCCTGGTGCCTGATCCTCCTCTCAGATCTCCTGTAGGGGGCCCTGGTGCCTGATCCTTCTCTCAGATCTCCTGTAGGGGGCCCTGGAGCCCGATCTCCTGACATCATTTCCCCCCCACCAGCACAGCATGTAGTACCCAGGAGGTGATATCCTCAGCACTGTACATAAAAAACATCAGAGCTGCAGACACACAAACCTTCTCAGAAAGCAGCTGACATGCTGGGACCTGTAGTCTATGGTTGCCACCTCATCCCTTTAAACCTGAACACATATTAATTACACAAGTTGTGGCTGATTAAGGTGCTGATTAAACTCACTTGGTGCCCTAGCTGCATTTAATTAACTTCAGAACATGTGTAATTCAAAGGTGTCCAGGTTTAAAGGGATGAGCGGGCAACTCTACTGTAGTCCCTCCTGTGAATGGCTATATGAGTAGAGATCAGTGTTTATAAAAGTTTATGTATGTACCATCATCCCTGAAGTAGTAAATGGGATTTTAAAAGGTACCCCTGATATAGGAAAAGACATTATCTACTAAAAATATATCAAATATTTATTAAAGCAGTTTTACAAAAAAATATACGATAAAATGTGAGAACAGTTTTACATTCACAGTCAAAGGTATACATCCTCAACCTAATATTGACAATGAAAAAAAAACTGTGGTCACCAAGAGTTCAAAGCATAACCACGTCCACATAATTTCAACATGTTTCGCCCAGAAGGCTTCATCAGGAAAATCAACGAGGCTTTTCAATTATTCAACAACAATATTCACGATAAAAACAACCTTGGATGTTCAAAAGAGAAAAAAGGTAAATACACAGAAAAAATACATAAAACATTCACATTTATGTAGCTTGAAAGCTCTTTAGCTTGTGCAACCATAACTCCACCAAAACCACCCTCCAGAAACAAAAACAGGAACAAAAACCATCCCACCCCCCATCCCACCCCCCCCCAACAAAAAAACACACCCAACAACCCCCATCACACAGGCTCACACCCAACCCTCCCCTAATACTCCCACCCAACACAACCACCGCGTCAACTCCATACCTCTGTAATAGAGTTCTGGGGAAGTCGCAGGATACGAGGCGTCAACTGAGAGAAGAGGGGAGGAGAGGTGCCCCCAGAAGTCACTCCCCCCTGTGTAGTCCAGATGGATGCCTGATCACCCGTAGGGAGGGATGTATATTCTCATGGATGAAAATCATCACAAGCAAAAAAGGATGATTACGGTATCTGTAACAGATATCATAGATAATACAATTTCACACATATTGCGGGTGAAGAGAGAGGTAGACCACAAGACAAACTAGACAGTGGACACCACTCACCAACCCCCCCGAAGATTATTTGTATTGGGAGCTCATGAGGACTGAATGGCACAATATCAATTGTAAAAAAGCACCTGTGTAGGTGAAGACAAAGCTGCTCCACAGTTTCTGAAAAAGTATATAAAAAAATGCATGTAGCTATATTAAACTTCAATGCGACAAGGAACATATGTACGCTGCAGTTTTAAATCTTCAAGAGCACCTGCTCACCTTGAAAAGATATCACATCGTTATATAAGAAACTACGTCACATCTCTATTGGCGCTGCTGAAGGGGCACCCTAAAGTAGTGGGCCACAAAAAATAGTCACTTCCTATGAAAAAAAAAAGAAAAAAAAAAAGATTTGTTTAAAAGGAAATAGAGCACCAAAAGTGGTGCTTTAGTTTACAATTAGACATATCACAGAGTGTTGAACCGATTAACGGTCAATGTTTAGTTTTACCTGGTGCCGGCGTCCATGTTTAGCATGAGCTCCCTGACTGCTAGCAAGCATCTGAATGTGTGGGGTTTAAATATCCCTCCCCATGGCCCCAGAATGCTGTGCATGTCATCACACTGCACTGGAGCCAAGCGGACGCAAAGGGGAAGTTCCTGGTCCAAGGACTAATGACCCGGAAACGACAGACAGAAAGTAAAACTACTTCCTGTGTGCCCTTCAACAGCGCCAATAGAAATGTGACGTAGCTTCTTACATAACGATGTGATATCTTTTCAAGGTGAGCAGGTGCTCTTGAAGATTAAAAAAAAGGCAGCATACATATGTTCCTTGTCGCATTGAAGTTTAATATAGCTACATGCATTTTTTTATATACTTTTTCAGAAACTGTGGAGCAGCTTTGTCTTCACCTACACAGGTGCTTTTTTACAATTGATATTGTGCCATTCAGGCTGGGTTCACACTGGTCCGACAAACGCTCCGACATTGGGAGCTCATGTCGCATGACGTGTGAAATTTAATGTTTCGCTATGGGAGCCGTCCTAACTGGTCCGACACAAGTCGTTCCGACTTTAGAAATGCTCCCTGTACTACTTTGGTCCGACTCTGATCCTACTTCAGCCTATTGACTATCATTGAAGTCGGATCAAAGTCGGATCGCCGTCTTGCATGATCCGACTTCGGCACGCGACTTGTGCTCAGATGATCTTGAGGGGGAACTCCGCGCCAAATTTTAAGTAAAAATCCGGCATGGGTCCCCCCCAATCCATACCAGACCCTTATCCGAGCACGCAGCCCGGCCGGACAGGAATGGAGGTGGGGACGAGCGAGCGCCCCCCCCCCCTCCTGAACCGTACCAGGCCGCATGCCCTCAACATGGGGGGGTTGTTGCCTTGGGGGAAGGGGGGCGCGCTGCGGCCCCCCCACCCCAAAGCACCTTGTCCCCATGTTGATGAGGACAAGGGCCTCTTCCCGACAACCCTGGCCGTTGGTTGTCGGGGTCTGCGGGCGGGGGGCTTATCAGAATCCGGGAGCCCCCTTTAATAAGGGGGGCCCCCAGATCCCGGCCCCCCACCCTATGTGAATTGAGTATGGGGTACATAGTACCCCTACCCATTCACCTAGGGAAAAAGTGTCAATTTAAAAAAAAAAACACTACACAGATTTTTAAAGTATTTTATTAGACAGCTCCGGGGGTCTTCTTCCGACTTCGGGGGTCTCTCCGGTTCTTCTGCCGGGCTCCTCCGCTATTTTCTGCTCTTTTGCTATAGCGAAGGAGCCCGGTCTTCAATCTTCTGCCCTCTTCTCCTGATGTTGACAGCTCAGGGGGTCTTCTTCCGACTTCGGGGGTCTCTCCGGTTCTTCTCCGCGCTCTCCGGGTCTTCTGCCGGACTCCTCCGCTCTCTTCTGCTCTTTTGCCACTCTTTTGCTTAAGCAGAGGAGTCCGGTCTTCGGTCTTCTGTCCTCTTCTCTTCTCCTGATGTTGACACGACGCTCTCTCCGGCTAGAATGCTCTCTGTGCGCTCTGCTCTGACTTATATAGGCGGTGACCCCGCCCTCTTATGCCGTCACAGTCCCTGGGCATGCTGGGACTATGACGGCATACAGGGGGCGTGGTCATCGGGTGATGACCATGCCCCCTAAAACGTCACAGTCCCAGCATGCCCAGGGACTGTGACGGCATAAGGGGGCGGGGTCACCGCCTATATAAGTCAGAGCAGAGCGCACAGAGAGCATTCTAGCTGGAGAGAGCGTCGTGTCAAAATCAGGAGAAGAGAAGAGGGCAGAAGGCAGAAGACCGGACTCCTCCGCTTAAGCAAAAGAGCGGCAAAAGAGCAGAAGAGAGCGGAGGAGTCCGGCAGAAGACCCGGAGAGCGCGGAGAAGAACCGGAGAGACCCCCGAAGTCGGAAGAAGACCCCCGGAGCTGTCTAATAAAATACTTTAAAAATCTGTGTAGTGTTTTTTTTTTTAAATTGACACTTTTTCCCTAGGTGAATGGGTAGGGGTACTATGTACCCCATACTCAATTCACATAGGGTGGGGGGCCGGGATCTGGGGGCCCCCCTTATTAAAGGGGGCTCCCGGATTCCGATAAGCCCCCCGCCCGCAGACCCCGACAACCAACGGCCAGGGTTGTCGGGAAGAGGCCCTTGTCCTCATCAACATGGGGACAAGGTGCTTTGGGGTGGGGGGGCCGCAGCGCGCCCCCCCTCCCCCAAGGCAACAACCCCCCCATGTTGAGGGCATGCGGCCTGGTACAGTTCAGGAGGGGGGGGGCGCTCGCTCGTCCCCACCCCCATTCCTGTCCGGCCGGGCTGCGTGCTCGGATAAGGGTCTGGTATGGATTGGGGGGGACCCCCCACGCCGTTTTTTTCGGCGTAGGGGGTTCCCCTCAAGGTCCATACCAGACCCAAGGGCCTGGTATGCTCTTGGAGGGGGAACCCATGCCGGATTTTTACTTAAAATTTGGCGCGGAGTTCCCCCTAAAGATTCATACCAAACACAGTGCCGGGCATTGGCGGGGATCCAAGTCGGATCCCCGTTCATTGAAAGTCGGACACATGCCGGCTTCATGTCGCAGGGCAAAGTCGGATCCAAAGTAGGACGGCTGTCGTGTCGCACCAGTGTGAACCCAGCCTGAGTCCTCATGAGCTCCCAATACAAATAATCTTCGGGGGGTTGGTGAGTGGTGTCCACTGTCTAGTTTGTCTTGTGGTCTACCTCTCTCTTCACCCGCAATATGTGTGAAATTGTATTATCTATGATATCTGTTACAGATACCGTAATCATCCTTTTTGCTTGTGATGATTTTCATCCATGAGAATATACATCCCTCCCTACGGGTGATCAGGCATCCATCTGGACTACACAGGGGGGAGTCACTTCTGGGGGCACCTCTCCTCCTCTCTTCTCTCAGTTGACGCCTCGTATCCTGCGACTTCCCCAGAACTCTATTACAGAGGTATGGAGTTGACGCGGTGGTTGTGTTGGGTGGGAGTATTAGGGGAGGGTTGGGTGTGAGCCTGTGTGATGGGGGTTGTTGGGTGTGTTTTTTTGTTGGGGGGGGAGTGGAATGGGGGGTGGGATGGTTTTTGTTCCTGTTTTTGTTTCTGGAGGGTGGTTTTGGTGGAGTTATGGTTGCACAAGCTAAAGAGCTTTCAAGCTACATAAATGTGAATGTTTTATGTATTTTTTCTGTGTATTTACCTTTTTTTCTCTTTCTCTTTTGAACATCCAAGGTTGTTTTTATCATGAATATTGTTGTTGAATAATTGAAAAGCCTCATCCATTTTCCTGATGAAGCCTTCTGGGCGAAACATGTTGAAATTATGTGGACATGGTTATGCTTTGAACTCTTGGTGACCACAGTTTTTTTCATTGTCAATATTAGGTTGAGGATGTATACCTTTGACTGTGAATGTAAAACTGTTCTCACATTTTATCGTATATTTTTTTGTAAAACTGCTTTAATAAATATTTGATATATTTTTAGTAGATAAGGAATGTAGGGGAAGGGGCGGGGCTTAGATACAATGTGCTAGAGGGGAGGGGCCGCTGTGCTTTGTGTAAGGGAGGAATGGGGAAGTGTGGTGTGCGGATGTGATAAAGAGGGGGAGGAGCACTGCATATAATGAAGTATGATGCAAGCCGGCTCTTTCATTACATTGGTTGTTTGACAGAGGGGGTGGGTCTGAGTAGCAGTCCCGCCCATACCCGACATCACAGCTTGGATCTGACAGGCAAAGTCTTTAAATCGGAGCTGCACAGTGCACATTCAGCTGGCTTGCTCGCCAATCCCTGGATGTGCAGGATGTTCACACAGTGGGCCAAGGCCCCAGGTGAACTTGGGGCCCCCCAGGCAAGTGGGGCCCCCGGGCAACTGCCCAGTGTGCCCATGCAAAAAGACGGCCCTGCTCTGCCTAGCTACTTTACTTTCTCTCTTTTGGAATTCTCACAATTATTTTCAGTGACTTTAACATCCCTGGTAAGAATAATACTCCTGCTAATTCTAAACTTCTTAGTCTAACCTCCTTATTTAAGCTAAAATAACGGGTACAGGCTTCTATTCACTTTGATGGCAACACCGTCAATCTTGTATTCTCCTACCTATGCACTCTGTGCAACCTCTCCAACAATCCTCTCTCTGATCACCACCTTATTAGTTTCTCTCTCTCCTTGTCTTCCACCTCCTCTCCTTCCAACCGCCTAACATCTAAAACTTTAACCACCTCAAGACGGTCCGAGGCAGTCGGCATCCCTCCAGGAGCGATCCGTGCTGAGGGGGAGGCCACTGATTCATGGTCACCCCCTCACGATCACTCCCGGCAAAACTTCCTCTGCTTCTGTAATGAATAAACAGAATCAGAGGAAGTGATGTCATCTCTCCTCGTGTCGGTCTTTTCTTTCCGGCGCCGAGGAGAGAAGGCATCCAAGTAAGTGCACCAAACACTACATGTACAGTAGAACACACAGGCACACAAATCAACCCCCAATCAGCCCCCGATCACCCCCGATCACCCCCTGCATCCCCTGTCACAGTGACACCAATATCAGTTTTTTTTTTTTAATACTGCATTGGTTTTCATTTGTGACTGTTATAAGTGGTAGGACAGTTAGTGATAGGCCCCTTTAGGTCTAGGGTACCCACCTAATAAAGGTTTAACCCCTTGATCACCCCCTGTTGCCAGTGTCACTAAGCAATCTTTTTTCTGATCGCCGTATTAGTGTCACAGGTGACGCTAGTTAGCCAGGTAAGATTTAGGTTCACCGTCAGCTAGTGAGGAGGGAGTGGGGGGCAGGGCGGATCTGCACTCTGTGTGTCTATGGACACAGAGCCAGCTCAGGAGTGAGCCCTCACAAGTGCCCCCATAGCAAGCTTCCATTCTATCGATCTGCTCTTCAAGGAAACCTTTCTTCCTTTGATCGACCCTTTCATTGATCAATTGAGCCTTCTTTCGATTGATCTGCCCTTCCATTTATCGACCCTTCCATGTATCGATCCTTACTTCAAACATGCCATTCTTGCTTTGAAGGAAGGATTGATCAACTGAAGGAAAGATTGATCAATTTGAAGGGAGGATTGATCGCTCAATCAAAGGAAGGAAGGATTGATTGAGCTAAGGAAGAGTTGATCAATTGAAAGAAGGATCCTTTGAGTGAAGGAAGAAAAGATTGATAGATGGAAGGAAGGGTAATTGAAGGAAGAATCAAAGCTGCTGCAGTGTGAACCTAGCCTTTAGGCAGCAAGGATGACCAGGGAGGAGAGGTGAGGGTTAAAAAAAGTTGCATAGGAATATTTCTTATCCATGGTGATGAGACTTCTGTAAGATAAAATAATCAAATTTTCTTGTTTTGCAGCCTGAAATTTACTCTGTGCAACTTAAACATCCAAGTGAAAGACAGAACACCAACATGTCAGAGAGAACAGAATCAGTAAGTTGGAAAAATATTCACCCGATTCACATCAGGTGTAGCTAATGATCTTTTCAATGGCACACAAAGCCATGTGACTTTCCCCGGTGATCAGCTTTGGTCATTTTGATGAGCTCAGCACCTAAAGAGCTTTCCTGTAGTATTTCAGTCCCCGGTAGTGCAACAATCACCTATGGGTGGCGCTGTCATCGGGATCTTTGGGATAAAGTTGTGGACAGGCACAAGTCAGGAGATGGATACAAAGGCTTTATAGTGAAGTCTATTATTAAGAAGTGAAAGGTATTTGGTACCACACAGACCCTCCCTGGATCAGGATGTGGCTCCAAACTGGAGGAAACTGGACAGAGAGGCTACCAAGAGGCCTACAGCAACTCTGACAAAGTGTGGTCATTGTGTGCATATGACACCAATATCACATATCCTCCCCAAATGTGGCTTGTATGGGGGGAGGGTACAAGAAGAAAGCCACGCCTCAAGAAAGGCCACATGCCATCACCACTGAGCTTTGCCAAAATGCACCGCCAAGATTCTGAGGCCGCATGGTAAAATGTTCTGGTCAGATGAGAGTAAAATGGAATGATTTGGCCTCAACACCAAATGATATTTGTATGGATTCCTGCCAGACATAACACCATTCTTACTGTAAAACATGGAGGTGGTAATATCCTGTTATGGGGGTGGTGATATCCTGTTATGAGGTGGTAATATCCTGTTATGAGGTGGTAATATCCTGTTATGAGGTGGTAATATCCTGTTATGAGGTGGTAATATCCTGTTATGAGGTGGTAATATCCTGTTATGGGGTGGTAATATCCTGTTATGAGGTGGTAATATCCTGTTATGAGGTGGTAATATCCTGTTATGGAGGTGGTAATATCCTGTTATGGAGGTGGTAATATCCTGTTATGGGGGTTGTAATATCCTGTTATGGGGGTGGTAATATCCTGTTATAGGGGGTGGTAATATCCTGTTATGGGGGTGGTAATATCCTGTTATGGGGTGGTAATATCCTGTTATAGGGGTGGTAATATCCTGTTAGGGGGTGGTTATATCCTGTTAAGGAGGTGTTTTACTGCAGCTGGGATAGGAGCACTTGTAATTAGGGATGGGCAAATGGTTTGGGCGGAGCATGAGTTCAGCCCAAACATCGCTCGGCAGGATGTTTGCCCACTGAGCAAACAGTCAATAGGTTGTTAATGAGCAGAACTGGGAAGCCGGCCACCGCATCCTTAACAACTGATGAGTAGGGATGACCTTCGAGTTCGAGTCGAACTCATGTTCTACTCGAACATTGGCTGTTCGCAAGTTCGCCGAACAGCGAACAATTTGGGGTGTTCGCGGCAAATTCGAATGCCGCGGAACACCCTTTAAAAGTCTATGGGAGAAATCAAAAGTGCTAATTTTAAAGGCTTATATGCAAGTTATTGTCATAAAAAGTGTTTGGGGACCCGGGTCCTGCCCCAGGGGACATGGATCAATGCAAAAAAAAGTTTTAAAAACGGACGTTTTTTCAGGAGCAGTGATTTTATTAATGCTTAAAGTCAAACAATAAAAGTGTAATATCCCTTTAAATTTCGTACCTGGGGGGTGTCTATAGTATGCCTGTAAAGGGGCGCATGTTTCCTGTGTTTAGAACAGTCTGACAGCAAAATGACATTTGGAAGGAAAAAACTCATTTAAAACTACCCGCGGCTATTGCATTGCCGACAATACACATAGAAGTTCATTGATAAAAACGGCATGGGAATTCCCCACAGGGCAACCCCGAACCAAAATAAAAAAAAAAAATGATGTGGGGGTCCCCCTAAATTCCATACAAGGCCCTTCGGGTCTGGTATGGATATTAAGGGGAACCCCAGCCAAAATTTTAAAAAAAAATTGACGTGGGGTTCCCCCTAAATTCCATACCAGACCCTTCAGGTCTGGTATGGATTTTAAGGGGAACCCCGCGCCAAAAAAAAAAAAAAAAACGGCGTGGGGTCCCCCTAAAAATCCATACCAGACCCTTATCCGAGCACGCAACCTGGCAGGCCGCAGGAAAAGAGGGGGGGACGAGAGTGTGGCCCCCCCCCTCCTGAACCGTACCAGGCCACATGCCCTTTAACATTGGGAGGGTGCTTTGGGGTAGCCCCCCAAAACACCTTGTCCCCATGTTGATGAAGACAAGGGCCTCATCCCCACAACCGTGGCCGGTGGTTGTGGGGGTCTGCGGGCGGGGGGCTTATCGGAATCTGGAAGCCCCCTTTAACAAGGGGACCCCCAGATCCCGGCCCCCCCCCCTGTGTGAAATGGTAAGGGGGTACTTACCCCTACCATTTCACTAAAAAACTGTCAAAAATGTTAAAAATGACAAGAGACAGTTTTTGACAATTCCTTTATTTAAATGCTTCTTCTTTCTTCCTTCATCTTCTTCTTCTGGTTCTTCTGGCTCTTCTGGTTCTTCCTCCGGCGTTCTCGTCCAGCATCTCCTCCGCGGCGTCTTCTATCTTCTTCTCCTCGGGCCGCTCCGCACCCATGGCATGAGGGGGGAGGCTCCCGCTCTTCTCTTCATCTTCTTCTTCATCTTCATCTTCTTCTTCATCTTCTTCTTCTTCTTCTTCTTCTCTTCTTCATCTCTTCTTCTCTTCTTCATTTCTTCTCCGGGCCGCCGGTATGGATTTTTAGGGGGACCCCACGCCGTTTTTTTTTTTTTTTTTGGCGCGGGGTTCCCCTTAAAATCCATACCAGACCTGAAGGGTCTGGTATCTTCTTTGTGTATTGTCGGCAATGCAATAGCCGCGGTAGTTTTAAATGAGTTTTTTCCTTCAAAATGTCATTTTGCTGTCAGACTGTTCTAAACACAGGAAACATGCGCCCCTTTACAGGCATACTATAGACACCCCCCAGGTATGAAATTTAAAGGGATATTACACTTTTATTGTTTGACTTTAAGCATTATTAAAATCACTGCTCCTGAAAAAACGGCCGTTTTTAAAACTTTTTTTTGCATTGATCCATGTCCCCTGGGGCAGGACCCAGGTCCCCAAACACTTTTATTGACAATAACTTGCATATTAGCCTTTAAAATTAGCACTTTTGATTATTCATGTTCGTGTCCCATAGACTTTAACGGTGTTCGCGTGTTCGAACGAATTTTTTTCCTGTTCGCATGTTCTGGTGCGAACCGAACAGGGGGGTGTTCGGCTCATCCCTACTGATGAGTCATCAGCTGTTAGCAGGTTCCCCCGCTGACAGCTAAATGAAAAAAAATTGCTAAATTTGCCAGCAATAGAAATTTTTTTTTTTTTTTTTTAAATGGCGTGGGGGTCCCCCAGTCCATACCAGGCCCTTTGGGTCAGGTGTGGATTTTAAGCCATCCTCTAAATGGGACTTTTAGGGCATTCACAAAATCAATAATGTATATAAAAATGGTATTCTTAATTGGAACAAGTTAAAAATAGTTACATATACAAGGTTACAAATCAGATGCAGTTTACATGGCGGATAACTATTGGAGCAGTCAACACACAGGATGGTGAAGACAATGATAGCCCAATGCATTTTGAATTTCATAAGCTATAACAAATTCTTCTTCAGGGGAATATACATGAAAAAATAGTTCTCTATAATACTGAAATAAATGCTAAACTAAATATTATCCAAGGGTGGTTACGGATTCCCTTATTTGTTACATATATGTATTCACTTGTCTATTCCTAGTGTTACCTAGTCTATTAAAACTCTGATAATGCTACTGTTGATAAGCACAATGATATAAGGTTAGCTATGAAATCAAACACACTGCTTAGTAAAACAATGTCTTATTTATTTCCCAAGAAAATAGGAAAATGTTAACATGAAAACACAAAAGGAAAATATTATAGAGCGTATAACAAAAGAACATCAAAGATACTTATTGCAAGGTTGTCCTCTAGATATTGTCTCATCAGCTGGGCTCAAAATGGTAACAGAGAGAGGCATGAGGCTCAGAGAACCATCAGGCAAGAGCCAAGAGAGGAAAAAAGGGACAACTTCCCTTCTGTGTGCACTTTTACACTGCATTTAAACCCACTCGTAACCACACCCCCACTAGCCTCCTGTCCAATGAGATATTGCCAAGAGGCAGTTATTTCAATATATTATATTTCTGTCCATCCTGTTGTATTGGCTTCTAGAGGCATCGCTATGTGACCCGGGCCATCTTGAGTCTTAGCTGGCCCTTTGATGAATGTCCTGCTACAGAAGATCAATCATCTCTCTTTGAAGCTTGCTTGCAGAGTGATAATCAGGATTTCCATCTCACCAGTTGGTCAGGAGCCAAGCTTTTGTTCTACAAAGTGTTGATGTGCAACTTATTACATTCCAGTCACCTGATATCAACCAGAAAGAGAAAATCCAGAAATATGATATTAAACCATGTTGCCTTCCAGCAGAGGTCATGTGATAGATGAACATCACACAGGAGAACATATGTGTATATTGAGATGCTGCAGATGTGTTCAGGGACATGACTCTTCCCTATAACCCCATCAGCTGGGTGTTGTGCCGCCATATTGGGGGCCCAATTCATATCCAGCCAATCAGTACATGAGGAGCCACACACGGTGTCATCCCATCTCACAGTGATTTGTGGATGGACAAAGATTGAGTCTGGCCTTCCACCCTGGGCCCTCCAATGGAATCAGACTTCAGATTTGCATTACTGCTGTTGGGTGTGACTTGTACATTATTAAAGTGGAGTTCCACCCACTTTTACAACTCTTCAGCATCCCTCACTAAACTGTGCACTGTAAACGAATTGGATATTTTTTAATTTTTTTTTCTCAGCACATACTGTATATCTGCTGTATTCATTTTTCACTTCCTCCTCCCTGGCCGCGGCCCATCGCATCATTTCCTGTTTGCAATGCCTTCTGGGAAGGGGTGGCAACTTCCTCTGACACTGCTGTTGCTATGGAAACCTGACCTGAAACCTATTACACTGCTTGTGCTGCACTGAGCATGTGCGAGATCTGCAAGGATGAGATCCAGGAAGAAATACAGTCTGGCTTCAGATGCCCACACTTAAGATGGCCACGGCCTGCTGTAAGTTTATAAAATAACAAACTACTGCTATAAACTAACAAGACAGACCTTAGTTTACAGACTAACTTTACTAGAATACATTAAGCTTGAGTATTATAGGGATATTTTTATTTAAAAAGTATAATTTCGGCCGGAACACCACTTTAACCACTTTAACCACTTGCTTACAGGGCACTTAAACCCCCCTCCTATCCAGACCAATTTTAAGCTTTCAGCGCTGACGCACTTTGAATGACAATTGCGCGGTCAAATAACACTGTACCCAAATGAAATTTTTATCATTTTTTCAGCACAAATAGAGCTTTCTTTTGGTGGTATTTGATCACCTCTGCGGTTTTTACTTTTTGTTAAAAAAATGTAAAAAACTGCATTTAAAAAAAAATATATTTTTTTTTATATTTTGTTATAAAAAATTTAAAACGGGTAATTTTTCTCCTTCATTGATGTACGCTGTTGAGGCGGCAGTGATGGGCACTGATAGGCGGCAGTGATGGGCACTGATGGGTGGCAGTGATGGGCAGCACTGGCAGGTGGCAGTGATTGGCACTACAGGTGGCCATTGATAGGTGGCACTTGTTGGCATTGATAGGTGGCACTTGTGGGCACTGTTAGGTGGCACTGTGGGCACTGTTAGGTGGCACTTTTATTGGGCACTGATGAGGAAGATGTGCCTCTTCCACTTCGGGACCGATGTCCCTGACATGTGAGCCGGTGATCGGCTTTTTTTTCTACTCGCGCTGTCAGCGTGAGTAAAAAAAAAAAGATTACCGATGTTTTGTTTACATCATGTGATCAGCTGTCATTGGCTGACAGCTGATCACATGGTAAGGGGCCGGGACCAGCCCCTTACACAGATCGGTGATCAGCCGAGTCTCAGTGACTCAGTGATCACAGCGTGTCCAGCGTGTGCCCTATAGGGCGCGCGCAGGAAGCGTGCACAGGGGAGGCCGTCATATGACGGCCTCCTGGGAATGCAGGTCCGCGCTGTGGCCGTCATTCGGCCATAGCGCGGATGTCTAGTGGTTAATATGCTTTGCTGTTCCATATTTCCATGGCTGTATTTCCTATGCAGATACATATACATAAAGAAAATAACAAGGGCAGTCAGTGGCATTGCTGAGGAATAGAGACGATAAGAGGACCTGTCCATGGATGGAGTACAAGAAGAGGCCCAGATCTGCACTGGGGGCCCCTCTCCTGTCCACCAATGACTAGATCCCAGTGATCAGATAGGAACCCATCTGGGTAATATTGATCCAGCTGACACCATAGATGCCCCTTTGTGACAGGTCCTCTTTCAGTGACCTATTAGCAACAGGTGGAATCATTGGCTCTAGGTGGGCCCCTGGCTGGTGTGCTGTATCTCTCAGGGGGCCCCAGCTGTTCTGATGACCCTTCCGTGTTACCATTGAAATCTCTCTGTCAAGGAAAACAAAATTTGTATTTATTTCTTCTTCTTTGAGGGGCCCAGGAATTCAGAGACTGTGGGGTTATACTGCCGCCTACAGGAAGAATGGGACACTGGCAAACAAAAACTGTGGGCCCAGTATAGCCTCTTCTACTCTCAGTGTGCCTTAGTTTTGTGGGAGTGTCCAGGAGAAGGGTTGCCTTTTCTCTATGTATTTTTATAATAATAAAATATGAATTTTGGGATAAAGTTTGGCCGTGTTCTGACATTGTGTATAGGTGGAAATCTCAGGTGGACCGTCATGGGGGAATAGAAAAGGGTCTTCACCAACCACAAGATTGGAGGAGAAACCGTCTACAATGTCTTTGTATGATGGTGGATTAGCACTGGGAACACCTGAGCTCATTTGGGGGGCAGCACATACTTTTGCCTCCACCTGAGGAGATCACACTCCACCCAATATCACCCCCTTCACCTGAAGAGACCCCACCCCACCTCACCCAATACCATTCCCTCCATCTGTGAAGACCCCTCCTCACCTAATATCATTCCCTCGACCTGAGAAAATGCCCACCTCATCTAAAGCCGTTCCCCTCCGCCTGAGGAGACCTCACCTCACCCCTTACCACCGTCCTAACCTGAGAAGAACCCCACCTCGCCCACTGCCATCCCCTCCACCCAAGAAGATCCTATCTCACCCAATACCCCCATCACCATCCCCTCCACCTGAGGAGACCCCACCTCACCTAATACCATCACTTCCACCTTGTGTATGATATCTGTCAGTCTCTTATTTAATTGTCCACGGCACAAACATCTCTTCCCTATTCCTACATATAGCATTGGCTGCAGCTCTGACAGACTCAGATTTCCAAAAGTAAAAAACAAAGCATACTCTCTTAAAAAAAGAAGATAGTATTAACAGCGCTTGATAAGATTATAAAATGAATAAATGCAATAGCTCATATACTGCTAAAATGGTCTATCAAACTCAAAGCATGTAATAAAATTTATATCTGGAATGTTAACTCAAATGAGAATATATAAAAGAACAATATTCAGTGCAGTGACATGAGATCAAATGTCCCAAATCAGTAGTTCTGACAAATAATAAACTGTGGTTTTTTAAATCTGACATATGAAATCAATTGCAACCGCTGCACAGACTCCAAGTCTTCCTATGAACAGTTCATTGCAAGCAGAGGACATCAGTAAAGAGGAAAGGGATCCTATTCCTTCTGGAGTGCTCTATCCAAGGGTCACCTTCACCACATCACTGTGTGACCAGCCCCCTCTGGATGTAAGATTACCAGAGGTAAGAAATAGACAGGCCTGTCATATCCTTTCTCCCTTAGATCAGCTCCTCCACCGCCAGAAGACTTCAGTCCTCCTCAGTCAGGGTAATTCAATGTCATGGTAATATCATGTGGGAAATTGAAGGGGAGGCTCTCCATAGTGTAAAAACATTTATTACAAAAGCCCCAAAGCCCCCCTTATACAAATGTGCTTACATGATAAATGGTAAAAAACAGCATAACACAGATTCAGTGTCGGCTCACCGCTGGTCGGAGCTCCAAACGGCCCGCCCACCGCGATGAGTCCCAGGATGACGCTGTTTTTCTCAGCTGGTAGGGTCGCGTGGTCACGCACTAACGCATTTTGTAATGCCGTCTTCAGAGGGTGTGGCCACACAACACGACTCTACATTTAAATAGCATGGGAGGCGGGCTCCTTCAACAACGTCACCACGAGCATCATCGGGTTTGTTCCTGCCCCTTTGTGGAGGGTACACAGCTGACGTGCAGCGTCCCATCCATTCATAATAGATCACTCCATATTAGCACTATGTTACTAGGCTAATCTTACCCATGCATATCAAATTCATAATGTGTTGTATAAAATCATTAACATTGAAACTGAATACGATAAGAAACAGATTAAAATCCAAATCAACCCTTATATTAAAACATTAATAATGACATCCAATCATTACTCCGTCTTCCATAAAAGAAGTTAGATTCAACAAATACTACTAAAGTGCCCAGATAATCAGAACTGTTACGTTATATGGTTTCAATCTAAAATAAACAAAATTCAATATGTTAGTACCCAAATTTAATCAGATAATAGTAACTACTTCATTCACTAACTACAGGGATATATACTACGCCTTTATTCAAAAGCAAGCATGAGATCCCACATATAGGGTTTAGAAAGAAAAATCTTCCAGCTCAACCTCTGGAGAAATTGATATCAGAGGGGGGCTCTAACACACAAGAAGCCTGTTTAGTCCCTAAAATAAAACAAGAAGATTCCAAACATGAATGGGGTTTTCTAAGCAGGTTCCATGAACAGTATCGTGAAATAGAAACCATTATTAAAAAACATTGGAATATATTGTGCATGGACCGAGTGCTGAGGAAGCACCTGCCAGCAAATCCACCATTCATCTATAGAAAGACCACATCGTTTGGTGACCAGGTGATCAAAAAGGTACTTGACCCTCCGAACAAAACTAGAATGTTCTGGGAGCGAGTCGGTTTTTACACATGTAGAAAATGTAAGTCTTGTCAGCAAGTCACTACACATCTGAGGGGTCTGACTAGATTCACATCAACAGCTAACGGCAAAGAATTCCACATCAAAGAATTCATTTCATGTCAAGGCATGTAGTGTATGTCCTAGAATGTCCGTACAGTAAGGTGACCAGATTTTTAAAATGAAATCCGGGGACATATTTTTTTTTTTACTAGTAATGGCAGCAATCGACGACTCTTTGCTTGGCTCCGCCGCCACCGCCCACCTCACAGCCTGTCAAGTCTAAAGCCCCATACACACTATCAGATTTTCTGCTGATTTTTTCCTTCAGATTTACTAAAACCATATAATATGAGGTCAAACCTTAGGAGTTTCAACTTGTATGCAATCAGGCTGGCCCTCGCACTACATGGTTTTGGTAAATCTGAAGACAAAAATCAGCAGAAAATCTGATAGTGTGTATGGGGCTTTACTCTTCGGGCCCCGGCTACTACTGGGTGGGGAGCAGAGGAAGATCACTCCACCAGGGAAGGCAAGGAGATAAGCAGGCAGGTGGCTGGCCGGGACTTGAGCCAAGGCAGAAGAACATCCGAGTGGAGCTGAATGGGCATGCGCCCGAAACTGAAGAGATAGTCCCTCTGCTCCGACCAGCACATGATCATCAGAAAGGGGCACAGATAATGGAAAAAAATAAACCCCCATAAGCTAATAGGAGTGGCAGAGGGGGGGGGGTGCAATTCAGATTTTTTCTTTTTAATCAGCACGGGCTGTCTTTGAAATTGCCCCAGCCCCTGTTCAAATTAAATCCTGGGACAAAATTGGGGACAGACTTGGTCCAGGGACAGTGTCCTCAATCCGGGGACTGTCCCCAGAAACCGGGGATATCTGGTCACCCTACCGTACAGCCTGATGTATATTGGCCACACAAAAAGAACGGCAAAAGAGTGTCGGAACATATACACAACATCCTGATAGGTTACAAAGATCACAATGTATCACTGCATTTTTGGGGAAAACACGGCTGATTGAAATCTGCATTATCTTCATTTTTATCATTTCTTCTCCCTCTCCTCCCTCTTTGGCCTCCTCTACCTCGGTGAGCGAAGGGTTGGGGGATGGGAGTCCATTTTGGTTCTGACGGACCGGCTTCCACCCCATTTTTTGGAACCATCCTCAATGGCGGTGGTGCGAGTTCAGCCTTCTCATCCACATCCCTCTGCTCACTACTAGTGTTTTGCCATAGGGAAATGGAATTATTTTTGAAGTCTCCCATATCCCTGTGGAAGTTTTTTTATTTTCTTTTTCTGTGTTTCTCTATCAATTTTTTTCTCATTTCTTTTTAATGTCTCCATTAAAATTTGTGTCTTTGATCGGATCGAACGTCATTTACAAATCATCGATCGTTTTCTTTAATAACCTAATTTTTTGTTTGTTGCTGCAATTTAAATCCCCCCATTAAAGAAGTCTAAGCCGTCATTCATAGACCCTTCCTCACTTAGACCCTCCTGTGGGGTCACTTCCCACCTGAGGATCCTCATGAGGATTTCTTCTTTTAGGTATTGTTCGATCGTACAAATATCCCACCAAGTGCCGATTGGCTTCTCTAATGTGTACCCCAATGTTGTGAGTAATTATTGATGATCCACATTTTCACCTGGTGCGGCATCTACCGCAAATAAGTCATGGAAATGAATCGTTCGGTTACTGATCGATTTTATCGCCTCCATGGCTGCTATAGGGAACAAAATTCAATATCTAATCAATGAGAAATAGTCAAACATAAAAGGTTGATACCCCTCCCCCCAGCGCTCATCCAATCACAGAATGATGATACAAAACAACAGAAGCAGCCACTATAACAATCAATCGATCATGACAAAAATCTGCTCCAGAAAAGCGATCACATGAGCAGCGCTGACCAATCACAAGAAAGGATCGAGATATTCATCTCCAATTTATAAAATGTTGTGAATGATGGAAGAGATCTTCTGCTTCCCCAAATCTTGGTGGACGATGGTGGGCACCGTGTCCTGGCTAATGCCCAATTCCTCCACCATCGATTGTAGAGTCAGTGGCCAATCTGGTGCCAGCATTTGTGGGATTTGTTCGATGGTGTCTGGGGTCCTGCTTGTAGATGGGTGACCCGAGCGTGGCTCCTCCTCAGTCCTTTCCTTCCTGACGCGGAAGTGTTTGAACCATCATAAACTCATTTTCTGCTCATGACTTCCGTCCCGCACAATCGTCCAACATTTCATGTGTCTCCATCGCTGGTCTCCCCAATTTGTAGCAGAACTTCGATCGTTGCCCCATTGTGCCCCTCCCCCTCACACTGACTACGTTCCACCCCCCCACAGCGGATTTACCCCGACAGTCACGTGTATTCCACACTAGGTGGTTCTTCTCAGCGTGTCTCTGGATAGACATGTGCATGCACGTGCACCTGGCCCATGTTGTGATATCGGAGCGATCGATGAACTATTTAGACACACCTGGTATCTGTATCCCCACATATGTTAGTGTATTGTTCTTTGTATCAGCATGGCGCTTAGTCCTATATGTGTGCTATCTATACATGTATAAATCACATGACATTTAGTGTATGAGTCATTACCTCATGTCACATGACCAAGTGATTATATATCACATGAGGGGGTGGGGCCAAAATACCAAAATACATTGTGAGGAGATAATCCCAGACTCCCGGTGCTGGAAGTAGAATCCCGAAATATATCATGTGACCAACCCAGAGATATTCCATTACAAATCACATGGATGGGGAACAAAATACCTGTGCTGATGGGGCAATAGGATGGGGCAGTTTTGATGGGGCAATTTGATTGGGCAGTTTTGAAAGTGGCAATTTTGATGGGGCAGTATAATGGGGCAATAGGATGGGGCAGTTTTAATGGTGCAATTTTGATGGTGGTAGTATGATGGGGCAGTTTTGATGTGGCATTATGATGGGGCAATTTTGATGGGGGCAGTATAATGGGGCAATTTTAATGGGGAAATAAGATGGGGCAGTTTTGATGGGAGCAATTTTGATTGTGGCAGTATAATGGGGTAATTTTGATGGGGGCAATAGGATAGGGTAGTTTTGATGGGCCAATTTTGATGGTGGCAGTATAATGGGGCAATTTTGATGGGGGCAATTTGATGGGACTATTTTGATGGTGGCAGTATAATGGGGCAATTTTGATGGGGGCAATTTGATGGGACTATTTTGATGGTGGCAGTATAATGGGGCAGTTTTAATGGGGGCAATAGGATGGGGCAGTTTTGAAGGGGGAATTTTGATTGTTGCAATAGGATGGGGCAATTTTGATGGGGGCAATAGGATGGGGCAATTTTGATGGTGTCAGTATAATGGGGCAATTTTGATGGGGCAATTTTGAATGGGGGCAGTATAATAGGGCAATTTTGATGGGGGCATTTTGATGGGACAATTTTGGTGGGGCAGTTTGGCGGGGCAATAGGATGGGGCAGTTTTGATGGGGGCAATAGGATGGGGCAGTTTTGATGGGGCAATTTTGATGGTGGCAGTATAATGGGACAATTTTGATGGGGGCAATTTGATTGTGCAGTATTGATGGGGCAATTTTAATGGGGGCAGTATAATGAGGCACATTTGATGGGAGGATTTTGATGGGGCAGTTTGATGGTGGCAATAGGATGGGGCAGTTTTGATGGGGGCAATTTTGATTGTGGCAGTATGATGGGGCAATTTTGATGGGGGCAGTATAATAGGGCAATTTTGATAGGGGCAATAGGATGGGGCAGTTTTGGTGGTGCAGTTTTGATGGGGGCAAATTGATAGGGCAATTTTGATGGAAGCAATTTGATGGGGCAGTAGGATGAGGCAATTTTGATGGTGGCAGTATAATGTGGCAATAGGATGGGGCAATTTTGATGGGCCAATTTTGATGGGGGCAGTTTTGATGGGGCAATTTTGATTGTGGCAATATGATGGGGCAATTTAGTTGGGGCAGTATAATGGGGCAATTTTGATGGGGGCAATATGATAGGGCAATTTTGATGTGCCAATTTTGATGGTGGCAGTATAATGTGGCAATTTTAATGAGGGCAATTTGATGGGCAATTTTGATGGGGGCAATTTGATGGGGCAATATAATGGGGCAGTTTTGATGGGGCTATAGGATGGGGCAGTTTTGATGGGGCAATTTTGATTGTGGCAGTATGATGGGGTAATTTTGATGGGGGCAATAGGATGGTGCAGTTTGCAGTTTTGATGGGGCAATTTTAATTGTGGCAGTATGATGGGGCAATTTAGATGGGGCGGTATAATGGGGCAATTTTGATGGGGCAGTTTTGATGGGGCAATTTTGATTGTGGCAGTATGATGGGGCAATTTTGATGGGGCAGTATAATGGGGCAATTTTGATAGGGGCAGTATACTGGGGCAATTCTATGGGGGCAATAGGATGGGACAATTTTGATTGGGGCAATTTGATGGGACAATAGGATGGGGCAGTTTTGATGGGGGCAATTTTGATTGTGGCAGTATGATGGGGCAATTTTGATGGGGCAGTATAATGGGGCAATTTTGATAGGGGCAGTATACTGGGGCAATTCTATGGGGGCAATAGGATGGGACAATTTTGATTGGGGCAATTTGATGGGACAATAGGATGGGGCAGTTTTGATGGGGGCAATTTTGATTGTGGCAGTATGATGGGGCAATTTTGATGGGGGCAGCATAATGGGGCAATTTTGATGGGGGCAAAAGGATGGGGCAGTTTTGATGGGGCAATTTTGATTGTGGCAGTATGATGGGGTAATTTTAATGGGGGCAATAGGATCGGGCAATTTTGATAGGGGCAATAGGATGGGGCAATTTTAATGGGGGCAATTTTGATTGTGGCAGTATGATGGGGTAGTATAATGGGGCTATTTTGATATGGGCAATAGGATGGGCAGTTTTTATGGGGACAATTTGTGGCAGTATGATGGGGTAATTTTGATGGGGGCAGTAGGATGGGGCAATTTTGACGGGGGCAATACGATGGCACAGTTTTAACAGGGGCAATTTTGATTGTGGCAATTTTGATGGGGCAATTTTATGTGGGCAATTTGATGGTGCAGTTTTGATGGGACCATTTTGATGGGGGCAATAGGATGGGGCAATTTTGATGGGGCAATTTTGGTGGTGGCAGTATAATGGGGCAATTTTGATGGGGGCAATAGGATGGGGCAATAGGATGGGATGTATGATGGGGCAATTTTGATGGGGGCAGTATAATGGGGCAATTTTGGTAGGGGCAATAGGATGAGACAGTTTTGATGAGGGCAATTTTGATTGTGACAGTATGATGGGGTAATTTTGATTGGGACAATAGGATGGGGCAATTTCGATGGGGGCAATAGGATGGGGCAATTTTCCTGGGGGAAATAAATTGGGACAATTTTGATGGTGGCAGTATAATGGTGCAATTTTCATGGGGGAAATAGGATGGGGCAGTTTTGATGGGGCAATAGGATGGGGCAGTTTTGATGGGGCAATAGGATGAGGCATTTTTGTTGGGGCAATTTTGATGGTTTGCAGTATAATGGGGCAATTTTGATTGGCACAATTTGATGGGGCAATAGGATGGGGCAATTTTGATGGTGGTAGTGTAATGGGGCAATTTTGATGGGGCAATTTGAAGGGGCAATAGGATGGGGCAATTTTGATGGTGGCAGTATAATGGGGCAATGTTGATGGTGCAGTTTTGATGGGGCAGATTTGATGGGGCAATTTTGATGGTGACAGTATAATTGGGCAATGTTGATGGGGCAGTTTTGATGGGACAATTTTGATGGGGCAATTTGAATGGGCAATATGATGGAGCAACTTCTGCAAAAGGTAATTACTTTGTAAAAGATGCTAATTGTAAAAGATATCCCTTGTTTCTGTGCAGATATACAGTATCTCACAAAAGTGAGTACACCCCTCACATTTTTGTTAATATTTTATTATAACTTTTCATGTGACAACACTGAAGAAATGACACTTGTCTACAATGTAAAGTAGTGAGTGTACAGCTTGTATAACAGTGTAAATGTGCTGTCCCCTCAAAATAACTCAACACACAGCCATTAATGTCTAAACCACAGGCAATAAAAGTGAGTACACCCCTAAGTGAAAATCTCCAAATTGGGCCCAATTAGCCATTTTCCCTCCCCGGTGTCATGTGACTCGTTAGTGTTACAAGGTCTCAGGTGTGAATGGGGAGCAGGTGTGTTAAATTTGGTGTTATCACTCTCACTCTCTCATACTGGTCACTGGAAGTACAACGTGGCACCTCATGTCAAAGAACTCTCTGGGGATCAGAAAAAAAGAATTGTTGCTCTACATAGAAATGGCCTAGGCTATAAGAAGATTGCCAAGACCCTGAAACTGAGCTGCAGCACAGTGGCCAAGACCATACAGCGGTATAACAGGACAGGTTCCACTCAGAACAGGCCTCGCCATGGTCCACCACAGAAGTTGAGGTCACGTGCTCAGCGTCATATCCAGACTTTGTCTTTGGAAAATAGACGTATGAGTGCTGCCAGCATTGCTGCAGAGGTTGTAGGGGTGGGGGGTCAGCCTGTCAGTGCTCAGACCATACGCCGCACACTGCATCAAATTGGTCTGCATGGCTGTCGTCCCAGAAGGAAGCCTCTTCTAAAGATGATGCACAAGAAAGCCCACAAACAGTTTGCTGAAGACAAGCAGACTAAGGACATGGATTACTGGAACCATGTCCTGTGGTCTGATGAGACCAAGATAAACGTATTTGGTTCAGATGGTGACAAGCGTGTGTGGGGGCAACCAGGTGAGGAGGACAAAGACAAGTGTGTCTTGCCTACAGTCAAGCATGGTGGTGGGAGTGTCATGGTCTGGGGCTGCATGAGTGCTGCTGGCACTGGGGAGCTACAGATCATTGAGGAAACCATGAATGCCAACATGTACTGTGACATACTGAAGCAGAGCATGATCCCCTCCCTTCAGAGACTGGGCCGCAGGGCAGTATTCCAACATGATAACCACCCCAAACACACCTCCAAGACCACCACTGCCTTGCTAAAGAAGCTGAGGGTAAAGGTGATGGACTGGCCAAGCATGTCTCCAGACCTAAACCCTATTGATCATCTGTGGGGCATCCTCAAGCAGAAGGTGGAGGAGCGCAAGGTCTCTAACATCCACCAGCTCTGTGATGTCATCATGGAGGAGGGGAAGAGGACTCCAGTGACAACCTGTGAAGCTCTGGTGACCTCCATGCCCAAGAGGGTTAAGGCAGTGCTGGAAAATAATGGAGGCCACACAAAATATTGACACTTTGGGCCCAATTTGGAGATTTTCACTTAGGGGTGTACTGACTTTTGTTGCCAGCGGTTTAGACATTAATGGCTGTGTGTTGAGTTATTTTGAGGGGACAGCAAATTTACACTGTTATACAAGCTGTACACTCACTACTTTACATTGTAGACAAGTGTCATTTCTTCAGTGTTGTCACATGAAAAGATAGAAGAAAATATTTACAAAAATGTGAGGGGTGTACTTACTTTTGTGAGATACTGTATATAAATAAAATCTCTTGTTATGTGTATATATATCACACACAGAAACAAGGGATATCATTTACAATTATCATCTTTTATGAAGTAATTACCTTTTGCAGGAGATTTTTATATTTCTAGATTTATAATCTTTGTAGATGTAGATAAACTTCCTGCTTCCTGGAGGGGGAGGGGAGGTCTCCATAGCTAAGGGGTGGGAACTTCCTCTGACACTGCTGTTGCTATGGAAACCCGACCTACAACCTATTACATGGCTTGTGCTGCTCTGATCATGTGCGAGATCTGGAGGTGCATGCTGGGTAACCATGGAATACAGGAAGAGATACAGTCTGGCTTCAGATGCCCACACATGAGATGGCGGCGGCCTGCTGGGACTTACAAAAGTAAGAAAACAATGCTGCAAAAATACAAAGCGGACCTTGGATTACAGCGTACCTTTACTAGAATACATTCATCATGAGGATTATAGGGGGAGTTTTATCTACAAAGTAACATTTCTCCCGGAGCTCCACTTTAACAAACTTTTTTGGCGGGAGAGAGGGTTAGGGCCAGGACACCCTTAGGTAGTTGCAAGATTAATTATCAGACTCCGAGACTTCTAATGACAGCCATGCAGGGACAGGCTAGTATACAAGAAAAAGAACGGCTGCTCCAGGTGTAGAGAGATAAGGCTGATTGGAGTATCTTGCAGAGTGCTGGCCCCGGCCCACCTCTGTGGGAAACTTGGAAAGAAGAAAGAAATGGCGGCACATCCAGAACTTCCGATTGCCTTTTATTTTGTTTCACAAAGATAACACCAAAGACACCAAACTTTGGTCATGTAGATGACGCGTTTCACACACATCTTGTGCTTAATCATTACAATGACTGAGACAACTGATAGATCTAAAATAGATCGTCCCAATATCTACAGGTGTTCTGGGGGCGGTGATAATCAGTGATGAGAACGCGGATCGATCGATCACCAAACCTCAGCCCCAAAGAGCATGCCGCTAGAAACTTGAGTAAAAGCTCAAACTGAAGGTCCTGCATACACATAGGAACACGGAGCAACAGTCACATGGAAATATTTATTAATAATACCGCAAACCAATAAAAACATTTGTAAAAATGAGAAAAACAAGAAGTAAATATATATATGTAGCGCTGGTAGATTTTTAATCTATCGCCGATAGCTAAATCTTGTGGGTTACTTGTTAGGTGAAGTTAGATTTGCCTCTGTTCCAGCTTGGCTGAGTTGCGTGTAGTTCCACACTGCGCCGGTGGGTGTCGTTGTCGCCATAGGCTGGTGTTGGAAAGGCAAAGTGTTGAAGCGTATGAGTGCTCCTCTGTCCCAGAGACAACTCGGTGGAGGTGGTCCTCTGAGTTGCATTCTGGGAGAGGGTATTTATGGGACAGACGCCATGTTTTAGAGTTCGTTTTCATCCACCTGCTGGCCCTCCTGGCCGACAGGTATGCGTTAAGAGAACCACCTCACAGTCCTCCGTTCCCGAGGCCCCCATCGCTGTGGCGTGTGGGTGGGCCCAGAAGCCTGTCTGGGGCCTACCACAGCAGCAGAGGAATGGTCCTGAGCTGTCTATCCTGAGTGAAGAAGCTGGACAACCGAGGAGATCCCAGGGGAGGACCCGTCATGGAAGGATCATGCAGAGTGCTGGTCTGGAGAGGGGCCTGGTGTCTCGGTTGGAGGACGTATCCTGAAGTAATCTTACAGTATAGTACTGCCGGGTTGGCTTAAAGGTTCAAGTACTGTGTCTGACATTCATCGCAAATCAATACATCCTGTGGCAGAGGATCGTACGGGTTTTATTCCAAACAAGTCTGTGGCAGAGACTTTTGTTCGTGCTACGTGCTGGCTGCTAGGCAAATGAGAGAGGCCTATCCAGGCGGGCAAAGATTGAATCCCACAGGGGGAGGGCATTCAACTACAAGTGTTCAATTTCAAAGAATGTTCTAAAGAATACTAAGGAAAGGTATTTGAGCTTCCCTGCAACTTTCCTTCTGCCCTTTACTGCTACTTCCTTTACTACTTGTTCATTAAAGCATTGGAAAACATACTCAAGTGTTTGGTGCTTATATCGTCCAGAGGTAAATTCAACGGGACCCTAGACCCGGTGCCGGTGAAACAGAGGTATCGAGAGTGAAGGTAACAGCCCGCTTTAAACCAGCAGCTCCACCGAGAGTCAGTGCTACACATACATAAAAGTGGAAAAGGGATCGACTTCATGAAAAACAATGATATACACATGTGCACATACAGTCATGGCCGAAATTGTTGTCACCCCAGAAATCTTTCCAGAAAATCAAGTATTTCTCACAGAAAAGTATTGCAGTAACACATGTTTTGCTATACACATGTTTATTCCCTTTGTGTGTATTGGAACAAAACAAAAGAGGGAGGAAAAAAAGCAAATTGGACATAATGTCACACAAAACTCCAAAAATGGGCTGGTCAAGATTCTTGGCCCCCTTTCAAAATTGTGGATAAATAAGATTGTTTCAGGCATGTGATGCTCCTTTAAACTCACCTGGGGCAAGTAACAGGTGTGGGCAATATAAAAATCACACCTGAAAGCAGATAAAAAGGAGAGAAGTTCACTTAGTCTTTGCATTGTGTGTCTTGTGTGTGCCACACTAAGCATGGACAACAGAAAGAGGAGAAGAGAACTGTCTGAGGACTTGAGAACCAAAATTGTGGAAAAATCTCAACAATCTCAAGGTTACAAGTCTATCTCCGGAGATCTAGATTTGCCTTTGTCCAAAGTGCCCAACATTATCAAGAAGTTTGCAACCCCTGGGCACTGTAGCTAATCTCTCTGGGCGTGGTCGAAAGAGAAAAATTGATGAAAGGTCGCAACGCAGGATAGTCCGCATGGTGGATAAGCCCCAAACAAGTTCCAAAGAAACTCAAGCTGTCCTACAGGCTCAGAGAGCATCAGTGTCAGCCGGAACTATCCGTCGACATTTGAATGAAATGAAACGCTATGGCAGGAGACCCAGGAGGACCCCACTGCTGACACAGAGACATAAAAAAGCAAGACTACAGTTTGCCAAAATATACTTGAGTAAGACAAAATCCTTCTGGGAAAACGTCTTGTGGACAGATGAGACCAAGATAGAGCTTTTTGGCAAAGCACATCATTCTACTGTTTACCGAAAACGGAATGAGGCCTACAAAGAAAAGAACTCAGTACCTACAGTGAAATATGGTGGAGGTTCAATGATGTTTTTGGGGTTGTTTTGCTGCCTCTGACACTGGGTGCCTTGAATGTGTGCGAGGCATCATGAAATCTGAGGATTTTGGGTCGCACTGTAGAGCCCAGTGTAAGAAAGCTGGGTTTGTGTCCGAGATCTTTGGGTCTTTCAGCAGGACAATGACCCCAAACATACGTCAAATCACCCAGAAATGGATGGCAACAAAGTGCTGGAGAGTTCTAAAGTGACCAGCATTGAGTCCAGATCTAAATTCCATTGAACACCTGTGGAGAGATCTTAAAAATTGCTGTTGGGAAAAGGCGCCCTTCCAATAAGAGAGACCTGGAGCAGTTTGTAAAGGAAGAGTGGTCCAAAATTCCGGGTGAGAGGTGTAAGAAGCTTATTGATGGTTATAGGAACCGACAGATTTCAGTTATTTTTTCCAAAGGGTGTGCAACCAAATATTAAGTTAAGGGTGCCAAGAATTTTGACCAGCCCATTTTTGGAGTTTTGTGTGTCATTATGTTCAATTTGTTTTTTTTCCTTCCTTTTTTTGTTTTGTTCCAATACACACAAAGGGAATAAACATGTGTATAGCAAAACATGTGTTACTGCAATACTTTTCTGTGAGAAATACTTGATTTTCTGGAAAAATTTCTGGGGTGCCAACAATTTCGGCCATGACTGTATATGACAATAAACCAATCGTCCCATATAGACCTGTATGCATGTTCAGGTGCACATATCCATGTTCTCCCCACACATGTACATATCCATGTGCTCCCACACATGCACATATTCATGTTCTCCCACACATGTACACATCCATGTTCTCCCCACACATGTACACATCCATGTTCTCCCCACACATGTACACATCCATGTTCTCCCACACATGTACACATCCATGTTCTCCCACACATGTACATATCCATGTTCTCCCACACATGTACACACGGGACGTGCATAGAAAATAATTTGCTGATCCATACTGGACCAATGAAAAATCCACAACGAGATGCATGTGTGTCCACATATATAGGAATGTATATATACATCACAGGAAACTGCCTCCATTATAGGATCCATGTTCCGGGATAAATGCAGACACAGTGCCACACCCGACTATTGGATCCATACATGTGTGACATGCGTTTACCAAGATAAATCCACATACAATGCATCTACATAAAAACACTTGTAAAAGAAAATGGTGAGGACTACTCTAAGATGTATCATTTGCCAAAAACACATAAAGGGTTAGAACCCCTGCAGGGTAGACCGATCATATCAGGGATCAATTCCCTAAATGAGCGGTTGGGCCAATGTCTTGATAGACAACTACAGCCGTTAGTGAAGCAGCTCCCAGGATTTTTGAAAGACACCAACCATCTTTTCTATATTATGAAGGATCTTGAGTGGCAGGAAGACTACTCATGGGTTACTTATGATGTGAGTAGTCTGTACTCCTCCATCCCCACAAGCAGGCTATAACAGCTGTACTCTTTTACTTGGAGACACTGACAAACTTATCGATCGAACACCGTCTCTTCATTACTGACGTGCTGGAATATCTTCTATCGCATAATTTCTTTGTCTTTGATGGGGATTCATACCTCCAAAGGTGCGGGGCAGATATGGGCACAAAATTCTCGTCCTCGTTAGCCAACTTTTACATGGGTTGGTGGGAGCGGTCCCGCAACTATGGGTGTTGAAATCCCTATAGAGCTCGGATTGTCGTTTACCTGAGATTAATTGACGACCTCTTGTTAGTTGTATGTGGGGGAGGGGATCTCATGCCATCTATGCTTACATACCTTAATGATAATGATCTTAATCTGTCATTCACTGGGGCTGCTGACCACAGCTCCATGTGTTTGTTAGATGTCAGTCTGACAGGCATTGATGGCAAGGTATGTTCTACCCTCTACAGGAAACCAATCTCAGGCAATTCTCTCTTACTTGCCCAGTCTGGCCACCCGAGACATACTATCAGGGGCATCCCAGTCTGGCCACCCAAAACACACTATCAGGGGCATCCCTGTTGGCCACCCAAGACACACTATCAGGGGCATCCCTGTTGGCCACCCAAGACACACTATCGGGGGTATCTCTGTTGGCCACCCAAGACACACTATCAGGAGCACCCCTGTTGGCCACCCAAGACACACTATCAGGGGCATCCCTGTTGGCCACCCAAGACACACAATCAGGGGCATCCCTGTTGGCCACCCAAGACACACTATCAGAGGTATCTCTGTTGGCCAATCAAGACACACTATCAGGAGCATCCCTGTTGGCCACCCAAGACACACTATCAGGGGCATCCCTGTTGGCTACCCAAGACACACTATCAGGGGCATCCCTGTTGGCCACCCAAAACACACTATCAGGAGCACCCCTGTTGGCCACCCAAGACACACTATCAGGGACATCCCTGTTGGCCACCCAAGACACACAATCAGGGGCATCCCTGTTGGCCACCCAAGACACACTATCAGGGGTATCTCTGTTGGCCAATCAAGACACACTATCAGGAGCATCCCTGTTGGCCACCCAAGACACACTATCAGGGGCATCCCTGTTGGCTACCCAAGACACACTATCAGGGGCATCCCTGTTGGCCACCCAAAACACACTATCAGGAGCACCCCTGTTGGCCACCCAAGACACACTATCAGGGGCATCCCTGTTGGCCACCCAAGACACACAATCAGGGGCATCCCTGTTGGCCACCCAAGACACACTATCAGGGGTATCTCTGTTGGCCAATCAAGACACACTATCAGGAGCATCCCTGTTGGCCACCCAAGACACACTATCAGGGGCATCCCTGTTGGCTACCCAAGACACACTATCAGGGGCATCCCTGTTGGCCACCCAAGACACACTATCGGGGGCATCCCTGTTGGCCACCCAAGACATACTATCAGGGGCATCCCTGTTGGCCACCCAAGACACACTATCGGGGGCATCCCTGTTGGCCACCCAAGACACACTATCAGGGGCATCCCTGTTGGCCACCCAAGACACACTATCAGGGGCATCCCTGTTCACCACCCAAGACACACTATCAGGGGCATCCCTGTTGGCCACCCAAGACACACTATCGGGGGCATCCCTGTTCGCCACCCAAGACACACTATCAGGGGCATCCCTGTTGGCCACCCAAGACACACTATCGGGGGCATCCCTGTTGGCCACCCAAGACACACTATCAGGGGCATCCCTGTTGGCAACCCAAGACACACTATCAGGGGCATCCCTGTTGGCCACCCAAGACACACTATCGGGGGTATCTCTGTTGGCCACCCAAGACACACTATCAGGAGCACCCCTGTTGGCCACCCAAGACACACTATCAGGGGCATCCCTGTTGGCCACCCAAGACACACAATCAGGGGCATCCCTGTTGGCCACCCAAGACACACTATCAGAGGTATCTCTGTTGGCCAATCAAGACACACTATCAGGAGCATCCCTGTTGGCCACCCAAGACACACTATCAGGGGCATCCCTGTTGGCTACCCAAGACACACTATCAGGGGCATCCCTGTTGGCCACCCAAAACACACTATCAGGAGCACCCCTGTTGGCCACCCAAGACACACTATCAGGGACATCCCTGTTGGCCACCCAAGACACACAATCAGGGGCATCCCTGTTGGCCACCCAAGACACACTATCAGGGGTATCTCTGTTGGCCAATCAAGACACACTATCAGGAGCATCCCTGTTGGCCACCCAAGACACACTATCAGGGGCATCCCTGTTGGCTACCCAAGACACACTATCAGGGGCATCCCTGTTGGCCACCCAAAACACACTATCAGGAGCACCCCTGTTGGCCACCCAAGACACACTATCAGGGGCATCCCTGTTGGCCACCCAAGACACACAATCAGGGGCATCCCTGTTGGCCACCCAAGACACACTATCAGGGGTATCTCTGTTGGCCAATCAAGACACACTATCAGGAGCATCCCTGTTGGCCACCCAAGACACACTATCAGGGGCATCCCTGTTGGCTACCCAAGACACACTATCAGGGGCATCCCTGTTGGCCACCCAAGACACACTATCGGGGGCATCCCTGTTGGCCACCCAAGACACACTATCAGGGGCATCCCTGTTGGCCACCCAAGACACACTATCAGGGGCATCCCTGTTCACCACCCAAGACACACTATCAGGGGCATCCCTGTTGGCCACCCAAGACACACTATCGGGGGCATCCCTGTTCGCCACCCAAGACACACTATCAGGGGCATCCCTGTTGGCCACCCAAGACACACTATCGGGGGCATCCCTGTTGGCCACCCAAGACACACTATCAGGGGCATCCCTGTTGGCAACCCAAGACACACTATCAGGGGCATCTCTGTTGGCCACCCAAGACACACTATCAGGGGCATCCCTGTTGGCAACCCAAGACACACTATCAGGGGCATCCCTGTTGGCCACCCAAGACACACTATCGGGGGCATCCCTGTTGGCCACCCAAGACACACTATCGGGGGCATCCCTGTTGGCCACCCAAGACACACTATCGGGGGCATCCCTGTTCGCCACCCAAGACACACTATCAGGGGCATCCCTGTTGGCCACCCAAGACACACTATCGGGGGCATCCCTGTTGGCCACCCAAGACACACTATCAGGGGCATCCCTGTTGGCAACCCAAGACACACTATCAGGGGCATCTCTGTTGGCCACCCAAGACACACTATCAGGGGCATCCCTGTTGGCAACCCAAGACACACTATCAGGGGCATCCCTGTTGGCCACCCAAGACACACTATCGGGGGCATCCCTGTTGGCCACCCAAGACACACTATCGGGGGCATCCCTGTTGGCCACCCAAGACACACTATCGGGGGCATCCCTGTTCGCCACCCAAGACACACTATCAGGGGCATCCCTGTTGGCCACCCAAGACACACTATCGGGGGCATCCCTGTTCGCCACCCAAGACACACTATCAGGGGCATCCCTGTTGGCAACCCAAGACACACTATCAGGGGCATCTCTGTTGGCCACCCAAGACACACTATCAGGGGCATCCCTGTTGGCCACCCAAGACACACTATCAGGGACATCCCTGTTGGCCAATCTTTACGTGTGAGGCGTATTTGCAGTGACAACAACCAATTAGAAAGGGAGGCAAGGTCTCTATATGGGAGGTTTGTACAGCGGGGGGAATCCCAGGTGAATGCTGGACAGAGCACTCACTATAGTCAGACATAAAAGGAGATCTGAACTTATAAGTAGAGTGACCCCTCTAGATCTCTGGAGATGGACTTGTAACCTTGAGATTGTTGAGATTTTTCAACAATTTTGGTTCTCAAGTCCTCAGACAGTTCTCTTCTCCTCTTTCTGTTGTCCATGCTTAGTGTGGCACACACAGACACACAATGCAAAGACTAAGTGAACTTCTCTCCTCTTTATCTGCTTTCAGGTGTGATTTTTATATTGCCCACACCTGTTACTTGCCCCAGGTGAGTTTAACTGCTTCCTGACCAGCGCACGCCGATGTACATCGGCAGAATAGCACTGTTGGGCAAATGGGCGTACAGGTACGTTCCTTTAAATTTGCCGCTGTGCCATCGCATGTGCGCTGGCCTGGACCTCCGTGGGTCAGGTCGTGGGTCCCACGGACTTGATCGCCGCAGGGATGCCTGCGATCATCTCATTGAGAGGACGAACAGGGACATGCTAATGTAAACAAGCATCTCCCCGTTCTGCCTAGTGACAGTGTCACTGATCTCTGCTCCCTGTGATCGGGAGCAGAGATCAGCAACGTGTCACACACAGCCGCGCCCCCCACAGTTAGAAACACGCCCCTAGGACACACTTAACCCCTACAGCGCCACAGAGATCAGCAACGTGTCACACACAGCCGCGCCCCCCACAGTTAGAAACACGCCCCTAGGACACACTTAACCCCTACAGCGCCACATAGTGGTTAACCCCTTCACTGCCAGTGTCATTTACACAGGATTCGGTACATTTGTATAGCACTGATTGCTGTATAAATGCCAATGGTCCCAAAAATGTATCAAACATGTCCGATGTGTCCGCCATATAGTCGCAGTCACGATAAAAATCGCTGATCGCCACCATTACTACTTACTTACTTTTCTACCACAAATATGTAGAAGAATACATATCGGCCTAAACTGAGGAAAAAAAATGTTTTTTTATATATTTTTTGGGGGTTAATAATTATAGCAAAATAATGCGTTTTTTCAAAATTGTTGCTTTTTTTTGTTTATAGCGCAAAAAATAAAAACTGTAGAGGTGATCAAATACCACCAAAAGAATTCTCTATTTGTGGGGAAAAAAGGCCATCAATTTTGTTTGGGAGCCACGGAGCATGACCGCACAATTGTCAGTTAAAGCAATGCAGTGCCGAATCGCAAAAAGTGCTCTGGTCATGAAGGGGGTAAATCCTTCCAGGGCTGAAGTGGTTAAAGGAGCATCACATGCTTGAAACAATCTTATTTATCCACAATTTTGAAAGGGTGCCAAGAATTTTGACCAGCCCATTTTTGGAGTTTTGTGTGACATTATGTCCAATTTGCTTTTTTTCCTCCTTTTTTTTGTTTTGTTCCAATACACACAAAGGGAATAAACACAAGGTACTGCAAAACTTTTCTGTGAGAAATACTTGACTTTCTGGAAACATTTCTGAGGTGCCAACAATTTCGGCCATGACTGTATGTGCACATGTGTATATCATTGTTTTTCATGAAGTCGATCGTTTTTCACGTTTTATGTATGTATATTTATTTCTTGTTTTTCTCCTTTTTACAAATGTTTTTATTGGTTTGCGGTATTATTAATAAATGTTTCCATGCGACTGTTGCCCCTTGTTCCTATGTGTATGCAGGACTAGGGATGAGCCGAACACCCCCCTGTTCGGTTCGCACCAGAACATGCAAACAGGAAAAAAGTTTGTTCGAACACGTGAACACTGTTAAAGTCTATGGGACACGAACATGAATAATCAAAAGTGCTAATTTTAAAGGCTAATATGCAAGTTATTGTCATAAAAAGTGTTTGGGGACCTGGGTCCTGCCCCAGGGGACATGGATCAATGCAAAAAAAAGTTTTAAAAATGGCCGTTTTTTCAGGAGCAGTGATTTTAATAATGCTTAAAGTCAAACAATAAAAGTGTAATATCCCTTTAAATTTCGTAGCTGGGGGGTGTCTATAGTATGCCTGTAAAGGGCGCATGTTTCCTGTGTTTAGAACAGTCTGACAGCAAAATGACATTTCAAAGGAAAAAACCCATTTAAAAAACTATTCGCGGCTATTGCATTGCCGCTCTGACAATACACATAGAAGTTCATTGATAAAAACGGCATGGGAATTCCCCACAGGGGAACCCCGAACCAAAATTTAAAAAAAAAATGACGTGGGGGTCCACCTAAATTCCATACCAGGCCCTTCAGGTCTGGTATGGATATTAAGGGGAACCCCGGCCAAAATTTAACAAAAAAATGACATGGGGATCCCCCTAAATTCCATACCAGACCCTTCAGGTCTGGTACGGATTTTCAGGGGAACCCCGTGCCAAAAAAAAAAAAAACGGCGTAGGGTCACCCCAAAAATCCATACCAGACCCTTATCCGAGCACGCAACCTGGCAGGCCGCAGGAAAAGAGGGGGGGACAAGAGAGCGCCCCCCCTCCTGAACCGTACCAGGCCACATGCCCTCAACATTGGGAGGGTGCTTTGGGGTAGCCCCCCAAAACACCTTGTCCCCATGTTGATGAGGACAAGGGCCTCATCCCCACAACCCTGGCCGGTGGTTGTGGGGGTCTGCGGGCGGGGGGCTTATCGGAATCTGGAAGCCTCCTTTAACAAGGGGACCCCCAGATCCCGGCCCCCCCTGTGTGAATTCTTCTTCTGGTTCTTCATCCGGCATTCTCGTCCAGCATCTCCTCCGCGGCGTCGTCTATCTTCTTCTCCTCGGGCCGCTCCACACCCATGGCATGGGGGGAGGCTCCCGCTCTTCTCTTCATCTTCTTCTCTTCTTCATCTTCTTCTTCATCTTCTTCTTTTCTTCTCTTCTTCTCTTCTTCTCTTCTTCATTTTCTTCTCCGGGCCGCGCCGCCCTGACAGTTTTTTAGTGAAATGGTAGGGGTACTTTTGTACCCCCTTACCATTTCACACAGGGGGGGCGGAAACTGGGGGTTCCCCTTTGTTAAAGGGGGCTTCCAGGTTCCGATAAGCCCCCCGCCCGCAGACCCCCACAACCACCGGCCAGGATTGTGGGGATGAGGCCCTTGTCCTCATCAACATGGGTACAAGGTGTTTTGGGGGGCTACCCCAAAGCACCCTCCCAATGTTGAGGGCATGTAGCCTGATACGGTTCAGGAGGGGGGCGCGCTCTCGTCCCCCCCTCTTTTCCTGCGGCCTGCCAGGTTGCGTGCTCGGATAAGGGCCTGGTATGGAATTTAGGGGGACCCCCACGTCATTTTTTTTTTTAATTCTGGTTCGGGGTTCCCCTGTGGGGAATTCCAATGCCGTTTTTAATCAATGAACTTCTATGTGTATTGTCGGACCGGCCATGCAATAGCCGCGAGTAGTTTTAAATGGCTTTTTTCCTTCGAAATGTCATTTTGCTGTCAGACTGTTCTAAACACGGGAAACATGCACCCCTTTACAGGCATACTATAGACACCCCCCAGCTACGAAATTTAAAGGGATATTACACTTTTATTGTTTGACTTTAAGCATTATTAAAATCACTGCTCCTGAAAAAAACGGCCATTTTTAAAACATTTTTTGCATTGATCCATGTCCCCTGGGGCAGGACCCGGGTCCCCAAACACTTTTTATGACAATAACTTGCATATAAGCCTTTAAAATTAGCACTTTTGATTTTTCCCATAGACTTTTAAAGGGTGTTCCGCGGCATTCGAATTTGCCGCGAACTCCCCAAATTGTTCGCTGTTCGGCGAACTTGCGAACAGCCAATGTTCGAGTCGAACGTGAGTTCGACTCGATCTCGAAGCTCATCCCTATGCAGGACCTTCAGCTTGAGCTTTTACTCAAGTTTTTAGCGGCATGCTCTTTGGGGCTGAGGTTTGGTGATCGATCAATCCATGTTCTCATCACTTATTATCACCGCCCCCAGAACACCTTGTAGATATTGGGACGATCTATATAAGATCTATCACAGAAAAAAGAGAAGGTTCCTCTAAGTGGACTTTCCCGGCACTTGCACAAAAGTAGAAATGTAGAAAAGTACAAACTAATATAAAGTATAAAAGGATATTTTTATTTAATAAAGAAATACATTTGCTAAAAACATTGTGGATATCCCAGGTAGCAAAAACATATTGCATAGTTAGCATAGTTTACATAAAACAGTAAGCAATGATAAGATATACAGAGAAACTCTTTTCAAGCCCAACGCGTTTCGGGGTGCTTAATATTTATTCAGTCCTTCTTCAGGGACATGATTGATAAGAGGGGTTCATCTGAGAGAGTTTCATTGGTTACTCTGAAAGAGGTTTGAGTAACCAATGAAACTCTCTCAGATGAACCCCTCTGTTCAATCATGCCCCTGAAGAAGGACTGAATAAATATTAAGCACCCCGAAACGCGTCGGGCTTGAAAAGAGTTTCTCTGTATATCTTATCATTGCTTACTGTTTTATGTAAACTATGCTAACTATGTAATATGTTTTTGCTACCTAGGATATCCACAATGTTATTAGCAAATGTATTTCTTTATTAAATAAAAATATCCTTTTATACTTTACATTAATTTGTACTTTTATACATTTCTACTTTTGTGCAAGTGCTGGGAAAGTCCGCTTAGGGGAACCCTCTCTTTTTTCTGTTATTGATTTATTGGATGTGGCACGGCTTTTCCCTCTTTCCTAGGAGAGTTGGTCGCTCTGCTGTTATATATATAAGATCTATCAGTTTTCTCAGTCATTGTAATGATTAAGCACAAGATGTGTGTGAAACATGTCGTCTATGTGACCAAAGTTTGGTGTCTTTGGTGTTATTGGAAGTTCTGGATGTGCCACCATTTCTTTCTTCTTTCCAAGTTTCCCACGGAGGTGGGACGGGGCCAGCACTCTGCAAGATACTCCAATCAGCCTTATCTCTATACACCTGGAGCAGCCATTCTTTTTCTTGTATACTAGCCTTTCCCTGCATGGCTATCCTCCTATAGAAGATTCAGAGTCTGCTAATTAATCTTGCAACTACCTAAGGGTGTCCTGGCCCTAACCCTCTCTCCCCAAAAAAAGTTTGTTAAAGCAGAACTCCAGGAGAAATGTTACTTTGTAGATAAAACTCCCCCTATAATCCTCATGATGAATGTATTCTAGTAAAGGTACGCTGTAATCCAAGGTCCGCTTTGTATTTTTGCAGCATTGTTTTCTTACTTTTGTAAGTCCCAGCAGGCTGCCACCATCTCATGTGTGGGCATCTGAAGCCAGACTGTATCTCTTCCTGTATTCCATATTTACCCAGCATGCACCTTCAGATCTCGCACATGCTCAGAGCAGCACAAGCCATGTAATAGGTTGTAGGTCGGATTTCCATAGCAACAGCAGTGTCAGAGGAAGTCTCTGCCCCTTAGCTATGAAAACCTCCCCTCCCCCTCCAGGAAGAAGGAAGTTTATCTACATTTACAAAGATTATAAATCTAGAAATATAAAAATCTCCTGCAAAAGGTCAGTACCTTATAAAAGATGATAATTGTAAATGATATCCCTTGTCTCTGTGCATATATATATATATATATATATATATATATATATATATATATACATACAATCTCTTGCTATTTGTATATATATATATATATATATATATATATATATATATATATATATATATATATATATATATATAATCTCTTGTTATGTATATATATATATATATATATATATATATATATATATATATATATGTATATCTGCACAGAAACAAAGTAATTACCTTTTGCAGAAGCTGCCCAATCAAATTGCCCCATCAAAACTGCCCCCATCAAAATTGCCCCCATATA
This sequence comes from Aquarana catesbeiana, assembly GCF_042186555.1. Taxonomy (NCBI): domain Eukaryota; kingdom Metazoa; phylum Chordata; class Amphibia; order Anura; family Ranidae; genus Aquarana; species Aquarana catesbeiana. The sequence goes on along the minus strand of NC_133326.1, from coordinate 743,128,600 downwards.
AATTGCCCCATCATATTGCCCCATCAAAATTGTCCCATTATATTGCCCCATCAAATTGCCCCATCATACTGCCACCATCAAAATTGCCCCATCAAAACTGCCCCATCCTATTGCCCCCATCAAAACTGCCCCGTCCTATTGACCCATCAAAACTGCCCCATCATATTACCCCATCAAAATTGCCCCATTATACTGCCACCATGAAAATTGCCTCATCAAATTGCCCCATTATAATGCAAACCATCAAAATTGCCCCACCAAAACTGCCTCATCCTATTGCCCCATCAAATTGCCCCATCAAAACTGCCCTATTAAAACTGCCTCATCCTTTTCCCCCCATCAAAATTACCCCATCATACTGCCACAATCAAAATTGTCCCATCAAAACTGCACCATCAAATTGCCCCATCAAAATTGTCTGACCAAATTGCTCGATCAAAACTGCCCCATCCTATTGCCCATATCAAAATTGGCACATTATACTGCCACCATCAAAAATGTCAAATCAAAAATGTCCCATCAAAACTGTCACTTTCAAAATTGCCCCATCAAAACTGCCCCCTCAAAATTGCCCCATTATACTACCACTGTCAAAATTGCCCCATTATACTACTACAATCAAAATTGCCCCATCAGAACTGCCCCATCAAGTTGCCCCCATCAACCCATCAAAATTGTCCCATCATATTGCCACCATCAAACTGCCCCATCAAAATTGTCCCATCAAATTGCCCCATTATACTGCCCCCATTAAAATTGCCCCATCACTCTGCCACAATCAAAATTGCCCCATCAAAAATGCCCCATCTTATTGCCCCATTATACTGCCCCCGTCAAAATTGCCCCATTATAATGCCACAATCAATATTGCCCATATCAAATTGCCCCCATCAAAATTGTCCCATCAAAATTGTCCCATCAAGACTGCCACTTTCAAAACTGCCCCATCAAAATTGCCTCATTATACTGGCACCATCAAAATTGCCCCATCAAAACTGCCCCATCCTATTGCCCCCATCAAAACTGCCCCATCCTATTGCCCTATCAAATTGCCTCCATCAAAATTGCCCCATTATACTGCCACCATAAAAATTGCCCCATCCTATTGCCCCATCAACCTGCCCCAATCAAAATTGCCCGATTATACTGCAAACCATCAAAATTGCCCCACCAAAACTGCCTCATTCTATTGCCCCCATCAAAATATCACCATTATACTGCCACCATCAAAATTGCCTGATCTTATTTCCCCTATCAAAATTCCCCCATCCTATTTCCCCATCCTATTAGCAGTATCAAAATTGCCCCATTATACTGCCCCCATCAAATTTGCCCCATCATACTGCCACAATTAAAATTGCCACCATTAAAACTGCCCCATCTTATTTCCCTCATCAAACTTGCCCCATCCTATTGCCCCCATCAAAATTGCCCCATTATACTGCCGCTATCAAAATTGCCCCATCAAAATTGCCCCATCAAAATTGCACCATCAAAATTGACCCATCATATTGCCCCATCAAATTGCCCCATCAAAACTGCCCCATCCTATTGCCCCCATCAGCACAGGTATTTTGTTTCCCCATCCATGTTATTTGTAATGGAATATTTCTGAGTTGGTCACATGATATATTTCGGTATTCTACTTCCAGCACCGGGAGTCTGGGATTATCTCCTCACAATGTATTTTGGTATTTTGTTCCCCCATCCATGTGATTTGTAATGGAATATTTCTGGGTTGGTCATGTGATATATTTCGGGATTCTTCTTCCAGCACCGGGAGTCTGGGATTATCTCCTCACAATGTATTTTGGTATAGAAAAAAAGGGGTTGTTATTAAGTAATTAAATATTACCCCAGAGTATGTAATTGATCATTTAAAAAGAAGGGAAGGGTTTATATATCTAGTGTAAGAGTGAAGAAAAGGAGTAAAATAGCAAGGACCCTGACTCATTTAGTATAAGAAAAGTTCTAAGAATCACCTAGGCTCAAATGGTATGGAACAAAAAAAAGTTTCCTAACATTAACACAAAAATGTAGGAAAAGAACCCCCAAAGCCAAGCAAGATAGTTACGGCATAGCGGAGCAACATACATAGAAACATGCGGAGACACAGAGTCTCATTCAATGCGCTGTGCGAGGACACAGGTCTCACTTAATCCGCTGCAACAGCCAACACTGCAATACTTGCATAAATCTAAATGTCATAGGGATACAATGGACGGGATGAACTGAGAAGAGTGTTGAATGAGACCAGAGTCTCCCTCCATCTGCTGCACTAGAGGGTGAAATACCTGAAAAAGACACAAGTAGGTAATGCAGCTAACCAAAGCTTGAATTACAACTAAAAGTATATATGAAGCAGCCTACATGTAGCTATCAGCAATGAAAATCATGAAAATATTAGTTATGGTAGTAATAATGATAACACGCAATATGTTATAACGGAGACCATGATTATACTAAAAAATATAGCTAATCTCTTAAAGGTCTCTCACACTGTACCTGAAAAATACATGTTTGATCAGTATTACAAAGGTAAACAAATTATGTATTACCAAGTATAAGATACGGGAAGACATGGAAACTGTTTGAACGATGGCAAAAGAACTTGGAGGAATCTGGAAGGAAGGGGGGAAAAGAAAAATGGTTTTGGAATAAATATTCTGAAATGATGGTGAGTACTAGTATAACTTATCAATAAAAGTGGGAAACATCCCACTCTAAATGAAGTCCAAACGGGTGCCTAGTATTAAAAATGAAAATCCACCGAACTTCACATTTATATAATAAATTGAGTTTATCACCTCCTCTAGGTGGTCTCAAAATCTTATCAATGCCTTGGATAACAAGACTGGAAGTATCCTTGTTATGGAATTCATTCCAGTGGTGTGCAACATTATACTATAATTCTTTTCTATATCGTAGAGGTGGTCATATAAACGATCTTTAAGTCTCCGTATTGTTCTACCAACATATTGTATAGAACATGTAGTGCAGGTAATGGTGTATATATAATATAGAGAGTGTTACAGTTAGCAAAGGAATGGATTTTTTGAGACTTGCCTGTTGATGTGGAAGTAATGGTATCCCCATATTTAATGAAGGGGCAGTAAACACAGCCTCATCCCCCACATTTAAAGGTTCCTCGGAAGGATAACCAGTTTGTTGAACTATTCTTGCTAGAGAAAAGACTGGGTGACAAAAGATTACCAAGGGATGAAGCCTTTCTTGATACAGTGCAAACACCTTTGGCTAAAATCTGTGAATACACAGGATCGTGGGACAGAACCAGAAGCTACTTGCCCATGATCCTACGTACTTTGTAAAATTCAATACTGTAGGGAGTAGAAAATGTGGGAATGAAATTGTTTGTGCGACTGCCTCTATGTCGATTGTTATTTTTACTAGCAGGTTTGTCTACAAGGAGTTTGTCGTGAGGCACTTTTGATGCTATCGAAAGGCCTCTATTAATCACAGATTTGGGGTATGCCCTCTTCTCGAACCTAGAGGCCATAAGTGTAGCCTCTACATCAAAATCTGATTTCCTACTGCACAGTCTTTTAAGTCTAAGAAACTGGCCAACCGGGACACTCCTGATTGTGTGTCCCAGGTGGCTAGAATCCGCCCGTAGGAGCGTGTTGCCTGCACTAGGCTTCCTGAACAGGTTAGAGATGATTTCATTCTCATGTCCCATGAGCGTAACATCTAGAAATTCTATGGTCTTGGGATTAAGCTTTCCTGCAAAATTTTAAATTTAACTCGTTATCGTTTAGATAATTTAACCATTGTAATTTAACCATTGTTTAACCATATCAGTGTGAGTGTCTGAAACAATAAAAAGCAGATCATCAATGTATCTACAGTAAAAAATGGTATCCTTTTGACGGGGACTATCAACACCAAAAATACAGAGCCTCTCCCACCATCCCATGTAAAGGTTAGCTAGGGATGGCGAGAACTTGGCACCCATAGAGGCTCCTCACTTTTGGATATAATACTCCCCGTCGAACATGAAGAATAATAACTTAGTTTATGCCTACTACATTTATATATCTTTTCACTCATGCAGGTGTTTTATTGATGTATGTATTATTATTATTTTTCTCTATTTTCGTCAATTCCTATTCTTTACTATTTGTATTTTATTTAATTTATTTTTTTTATCTCATTTACCTTATCATCATTTCCTATTGGGTTGTTGTTACATACTTATTACCCCTTTGTGATATGTACAATGTGATGAGTCAACATTATGGCTATTATTTTTTTGAGTGCCATCTATTGACATTTTGTCATTCGGAATGTCAATATTTTTCTGGTCATCCTCAATTCACAGGTGTTCTTTATTCTTGGGATTCTGGGTTTAATTTGTGTTAAGGGTTTTGTCTAATTGTTTAGTTTTTATTGGTGATTGTTCTGTCTATTTTTATATTTATATACATGTTTTTTCTTAAAGTGGAGGTCCACACCAAAAAATACCTAAAAAATTGGAGGAAAAAAAAAAATTTAACTAACCTGAAATGGCTGTTGCTAGGCAGTCTTCCTTATCTGCCTCTTCCTACACCGCGGTGATGTTTTGTCTTCTCCTCCCTGCATTGTCTTTTGGGGAATGGGGCGCGGTGTGTTATGGGAACTATGTGTGTCCCACAACACATCGCGTCCCATTCACAAAGGAGTTAGGATAGCGGTGCTGGGACCTGAGAGCCGAGGGACGGGTCGGCTTTGGGCGGCCGACATCGTGGGCACCCAGGACAGGTAAATGTACTTATTTAAAGTCAGCTACTACAGTGTTTGTAGCTACTGACTTTAAAAAAAAAATTTCCTGTCCGGAATCCTGCTTTAAACACTTTAGCTACGAGTAAGCATCCATTGATGTGAAACGCGTTAGCTATTTCTCTCTGTACTGTCCTCATGAGGTGATTCTTGTTGGATTTTAACAATTTACAATAAAGATGTCTTTATTGTCTTTTATTGTAAAGACAATAAACATCGGTAGACATCGGTGCCTGTCTTTTGCCTGTCTTTTGGAAATATCTCCTTAACCATGTAGGTTTAGGAGATATTTCTTGCACCTACAGGTAAGCCTTAATCTAGGCTTACCTTGTCACGGATAGTACTTACCAAGGCCGAGATGCCGAGAGCGGCTCGCCCTTGCGACCACGTGCACCCTGTCCCCCGAAGGTGGCATGCGGAGGCACGGGCCACCAGCAGGAATGAGTTCCTTGAAGAACCTGAGGAGCTGTATGAGGTTTAGCTGAGCTTCAGGAACTGGCTGAGGGTCCAACGCAGAACAGAGGAATCAGGTGCCAGGAGCAGTAAACAAGTCCGTGAAACAGGCTAGAGGTCAAATCCAGGTAAGGCAAGTAAGCAAGTCCGTTAGGCAGGCCGAGGGTCAAACACTGATAGGCAGATCAAGCAAAGTCCGTTAGGCAGGCCGAGGGTCAAACACTGGTAGGCAGATCAAGCAAAGTCCGTTAAAGCAAGCCGAGGGTCAGATCAAGGAGAGCAGCAGCGTAGTCAGGAACAGTCCGAGTCAAGGCAGGTAATCAGATATGGCAAACTGGAAACAGGCACAAACAGGAATCTGATGACAAACCAGCAACCCATCTGGGCACCAGAGCCGTCTGAAATAGCCCCGCCACAGCGTGCGCCACTACACACACTGCGTGCGCTACCGTGCACACTCGCGAGCTACTGCGCGCACACATAAACTGTTGTGCACCTGCATGTGCTGCACCACTGGGCCACGCACGTGTGTGTGCTGAAGCGCCAATCCACCACACATGCACGCAGGAGCATGGCGAGTAAGGGTAGAAGTCCTTCTCTGACAGTGCCCCCCCTAGGGGCGGACACTGGATGCCTAAACTGGACATCAGCTCTGGATGTTCCCGGTGGAAGGCTTGAATTAACTGTGGGGCATGCAGGTTCCTAGCGGGCTCCCAGGAATTGACCTCAGGAGGATATCCTTTCCATTGGATTAGGTACTGAAGCTGCCTGCCCCTTTTTCTGCAGTTCAAAATGGACTCCACTTCAAACTCGTTCTCCCCGTCCACTTCAACTGGTGGGGGAGGAAGTTCCCTTCTCCCTGGAAAGTAGCCGGACACAACAGGTTTTAACAAGGATGCATGAAAGACTGGGTGAATTCTATAAGAGTTCGGTAGTGCCAGCTCACATGCCACGGGGTTAATCATCCTCTTAATTTGAAAGGGCCCAATGAACCTTGGTCCAAGTTTCCGTGAGGGCAGGGGTAGCTTAAGATTTGCGGTTGACAACCAGACCTCCTCGCCAACCTTGAAAATTGGGTTCTCCTTCCTCCCTTGGTCATACTGTCTTTTATAGCTCTCCTGAGCCTTTTGTAAAGTATCCTGAAACTTTTGAATGTTGGACTGTATGGAAGTTATCCAGTCTTGGACAGCAGGAACGGATATTTCAGGGATGTTGTTAGAGAGGAAGGTGGGATGGAACCCAAAGTTTGCCCAGAAGGGTGTTTGATTAGTGGCGGAATGGATAGAGTTATTGTAAGCAAACTCGGCATATGGGAGGAGAGTTGCCCAATCATCTTGAGAGCCAGAACAGAAGAAACGGAGGTACTGCTCCAAGGTTTGATTTGTCCTCTCCATCTGGCCATTGCTCTGAGGATGGTATGCTGAAGAGAGGCAAGTCTTAATATCCAAGGTTTTGCAGAGTTCCTTCCAAAATTTGGAAGTAAATTGAACGCCCCTATCTGACACGATACTTTTAGGCACACCATGGAGTCTGATTATTTCTTTGAGAAAAATATTGGCCTTTTTCACCCAGTGAAAAAATAAATAAAATAAAATAAAATAAATAATAAAAAAAAATAAAAAATTTTTTTAAAGCGCCCTGTCCCGACGAGCTCGCACGCAGAAGCGAACGCATACGTGAGTAGCGCCCGCATATGAAAACGGTGGTCAAACCACACATGTGAGGTATCGCCGCGACCAGTAGAGTGAGAGCAATAATTCTAGCTCTAGACCTCCTCTGTAACGCAAAACATGCAATCTGTAGAATTTTTTAAACGTCGCCTATGGAGATTTTTAAGGGTAAAAGTTTGACGCTATTCCACGAGCGGGCGCAATTTTGAAGCGTGACATGTTGGGTATCAATTTACTTGGCGTAACATTATATTTCACAATATAAAAAAAAATTGGGCTAACTTTACTGTTGTCTTATTTTTTTTTTCAAAAAAGTGAATTTTTTCCAAAAAAAGTGCGCTTAGAAGACCGCTGCGCAAATACGGTGCAAAAAAAAGTATTGCAATGACCGCTATTGTATTCTCTAGGATGTTGGAAAAAAAACAATATATAATGTTTGGTGGTTCTAAGTAATTTTCTAGCAAAAAAACCTGTTTTAAACTTGTAAACACCTAAAATCCAAAACGAGGCTGGTCTTTAAGTGGTCATTCCAGCCTGTATCAGCTGCCCATTTACGCAATTCCACCGTATAGTCCTTTATTAGTCTTCTTCCTTGTGACAAGCTGTGCAAGGTTGCTTCAGCTGTGGTCGTGTGCTGTGGGTCGTAAACGAGTTGGGACATACTCTCAAAAAACGAATCAATTGAGTTCAGCACAGGGCTATTTGGTCAGGCTGTGGGCCCAAGCTTGGGGTTCCTTGGCCAGAAGGGAGATCACAAAACCTACCTTTACAATTTCTGAAGAAAAAGTTCTGGCCTGAAGGGTTAGATAGTGGGAACAGGCATTTTTAAAAGCCCTGTACTTCTTGCGGTCTCCTGCAAAGCGCTCAGGTGTGGGAACCCGGGGCTCTGGAATTGCAATTACTACAGTAGGGTTAGTGGTAGCCTGAGAAGAGGAGATTCCACTGGTAGGTGCGAGAGCTGCGGCTGCAGGTAAAGGTGATCCCATGAGTTGCTGAAGACAGTTATCAATTTGTGTATATCCTTCTTGCAGCTTTTGGACTGTGTCAGTAAGAACTGAGACCTGCTGTGTGCGCCGAAGCGCCAATCCGCCATGCATGCACGCAGGAACATGGCGAGTAAGGGTAGAAGAAGTCCTTCTCTGACATATCTGTAGGTAAAAGTGGTCTGTAAGGGTTTACAACCACTTTAAGTAATGACTAATATGATTTTAACATATATTGGAATCTAGGTTGAACATTGTATATATGTTGAATCAAAACAATAATAGAGCTTTAGTGAGCACATGATTGATAGTGGAATGAACTGTGACTTGAATTAAATACTCATCTCATCATCGATTAGTGTCTCTTTATAAATAGTGTCACCATACATGAAAAGATCGGTTGAAAACAAGTGTGATTTCACTGATCGAATATAAACACATATGGTAGCAAATTAGCACACCTACCCGCAATCTAGGATGGGTGTATATTGCACCACTCAGTGATTGTGGTTTTACCATACACTGCTGGATTGACAATATAATGTTTTGTTAGCTTGCATAAGCTTTCTGGATGGGATGCGGTGGATGCTGCGCATCAGACCAGTAGGAACGAGCACATGCAGGGGTAATACCCTGGCACTCGTAGGTGCATATAAGGATGCATAAGCTCTCTGGATGGGATACGGCAGACCTGTGACCCAAAAAGAGTCACCTGCAAAAGTCTAAGGTCAAGACAATGTTGATCGCCTTCTTAAACAACTATGCCATCATTCAAGAATGTGTGACAGCGGCTCTGCGATCGATTCCTAAAGAAGCATTTGCTAACAGTTTCCAGAAGCTTTATGAACATTGTCTGAAGTGAGTTGTGAAGAACCGCGATTATTCTGACAGTCAATAAAAGGTCATTTGTTTGTATCTTCTGTTTTGTTTGTTTTCTGATTCCATTCATCAAACTTTTTAGACACACCTCATAGTGTTAGCGGCTCTTTCCTCATAGTGAATATAGGGAAGAGACTTAAATTGCAGTGGTAGTGCACAGGTCTCTCCGCTCTCTCCCTCCTCATTGGCTCAGAGACAGCAGCAGCTGCCGCCATTGACCCCCACTGCTGTCAATCACAACCAGTGAGGAGGGAGTGGGGGTGGGTCCGAGCTGCACTCTGTGTGTCTATAGACACACAGAGCCAACTCAGGAGTGAGCCCTCACAAGTGCCCCCATAGCAAGCTTCCATTATATCAATCTGCCCTTCAAGCAATCCTTTCTTCCTTTCATCGATCCTTTCATTGATCAATTAAGCCTTCCTTCGACTGATCTGCCCTTCCATCTATTGACCCTTCCATGTATCGATCTTTCATTATTTCGATAGATCGGTCCTTACTTCAAACATTCCATTCTTGCTTTGAAGAAAGGATTGATCAACTGAAGGAAAGATTAATCAATTTGAAGGGAGGATTGATCGATCAAAGGAAAGAAGGGTTGATTGATCTAAGGAAGAGTTGATCAATTGAAAGAAGGACCCTTTGATTGAAGGAAGGATCGATAGATGAAAGGAAGGGTTAACTGAAGGAAGAATCAAAGCTGCTTCAGTGTGAACCTAGCCTTTAGGCAGCAAGGATGACCAGGGAGGAGAGGTGAGGGTTAAAACAAAGTTGAATAAGAATACTTCTTATCTATTGTGATGAGACTTCTGTAAGATAAAATAATCCCATTTTCTTTCTTTGTAGCCTGAAATGAAGACAGACTTTTTTTTTTATCCAGCTGCATTTACTCTGTACAACTTAAACATCCAAGTGAAAGACAGAACACCAACATGTCAGAGAGAACAGAATCAGTGAGTTGGAAAAATGATCACCCCTCCCCCTCCTAAAATGTCAATCAGGTGTAGCTAATCATCTTCTCAATGGCACAGAAAGCCATGTGACTTTCCCCGGTGATCAGCTGTGGTCATTTTGATGAGCTCAGCATGAAAAGAGCTTTCCTGGAGCATTTCAGTCCCCGGTAGTGCAACAATCACCTATGTGTGGCGCTGTCACCGGGATCTCCGGGATAAAGTTGTGGACAGGCACAAGTCAGGAGATGGATACAAAGGCTTTATAGTAAAGTCTATTATTAAGAATTGAAAGGTATTTGGTACAACAAAGACCCTCCCTGGATCAGGATGTGGCTCCAAACTGGAGGAAACTGGACAGAGAGGCTACCAAGAGGTCTAAAGCAACTCTGACAAAGAGTGGTCATTGTGTGCATATGACACCAATATCGCATATCCTCCCCAAATGTGGCTTGTATGGGGGAGGTGTACAAGAAGAAAGCCATGCCTCAAAGACCACATGCCGTCACCACCGAGCTTAGCCAAAATGCAACACCAAGATTCGGAGGCCGCATGGTAAAAGATGTTCTGGTCAAATGAGACTAAAATTTAATGATTTGGCCTAAACACCAAACAATATTTGGATGAATTCCTACCAGACATAACACCATTCCTACAGTAAAACATGGAGGTGGTAATATCCTGTTAAGGAGGTGTTTTACTGCAGCTGGGTGGTTTGGGCCGAGCATGAGTTCAGCCCAAACATCGCTCGGCAGGATGTTTGCCCACAGAGCGTACAGTCAATAGGTTGTTAATGAGCGGGGCTGGGAAGCCGGCCACCTCATCCTTAACAACTGATGAGTCATCAGCTGTCAGCAGGCTCCCCCGCTGACAGCTGAATGAAAAAAAATTGGCAAATTTGCCGGCAATAGAAAAATGATATATATATATAGAACGGTGTGGGGGGTCCCCCCAGTCAATATCAGGCCCTTTGGGTCTGGAATGAGTTTTAAGCCGCCCTCTAAATGGGGCTTTTTAGGGCATCCACAAAATCAATAATGTATATAAAAATGATATTCTTAATTGGAACAAGTTAAAAATAGTTACATACACAAGGTTACAAATCAGATGCTATTTAAATGGCGGATAACTATTGGAACAGTCAACACACAGGATGGTGAAGATAATGATAGCCCAACGTGTTTTGAATTTCATAAGCTATAACAAATTCTTCTTCAGGGGCATATACATGAAAAAATAGTTATCTATAATACTGAAATAAATGCTAAACTAAATATTATCCGAGGGTGGTTACGGATTCCCTCTATTTATTGCTTATATGTATTAACTTGTCTATTCCTATAGTTAGCTAGTCTATTAAAACTCTGATAATGTTGCTGTTGATAACCACAATGATATAAGGTTAGCTATGAAATCAAACACACTGCTTAGTAAAACAATGTCTAATTTAATTCCCAAGAAAAAATGAAAATATTATAGAGCGTATAACAAAAGAACATCAAAGATAATTATTGCAAGGCTGTCCTCTAGATCAGTGTTTCTCAACTCCAGTCCTCAAGGCGCCCCAATAGGTCATGTTTTCAGCATTTCCCTCAGATGAAACAGCTGTGGTAATTACTAAGGCAGTGAAATGGATCAAATCACCTGTGCAAAATAATGGAGAGCCTGAAAACATGACCTGTTGGGGCACCTTGAGGACTGGAGCTGAGAAACACTGCTCTAGATATTGTCTCATCAGCCAGGCTAGAAATGGTAACAGAGAGAGACATGAAGCTCAGGGAACCATCAGGCAAGAGCGGGAAAAAAGGGACAACTTCCCTTCTGTGTGCACTTTTACACTGCATTCAGATCCACACGTAACCACACCCCACTAGCCTCCTGTCCAATGAGATATTGCCAAGAGGCAGCCCTTTCAATATATTATATTTCTGTCCGTCATGTTGTATTGGCCTCTAGGGGCAGTATTCGTCCATGGATGATCGCTATGTGACCCGGGCCATCTTCAGTCTTAGCTGGCCCTTTGATGAATGTCCTGCTACAGAAGATCAATCATCTCGCTTTGAAGCTTGCTTGCAGGAGTGATAATCAAGGATTTCCATCACACCAGTTGGTCAGGAGCCAAGCTTTTGTTCTTCAAAGCTTTCATGTGCAACTTGTTACATTCCAGTCACCTGGTATAACCAGAAAGAGAAAATCCAGAAATATTATATTAAAACATGTTACCTTCCAGCAGAGGTCATGTGACAGATGAAGATCACACAGGAGAACAAACGTGTATATTGGGATGCTGCAGATGTGTTCAGGGACATGGCTTTTTCCTATAACCCCATCAACTGGGTGTTGTGCCGCCATATTGGGGGCCCAATTCATATCCAGCCTATCAGTACATGAGGAGCCACACACGGTGTCATCACATCTCACAGTGATTTGTGGATGGACAAAGATGGAGTCTGACCTTCCACCCTGGGCCCGCCAATGGAATCAGACTTCAGATTTACATTACTGCTGTTGGGTGTGACTTGCACATTATTAATATGCTTTGCTGTTCCATATTTCCATGGCTGTATTTCCTATGCAGATACATATACATAAAGAAAATAACAAGGACAGTCAGTGGCATTGCTGAGGAATAGGGAAGATAAGAGGGAGGACCTGTCCATGGATGGAGTGCAAGAAGAGGGCCTGGATCTGCACTGGGGCCCCTCTCCTGTCCACCAATGACTAGATCCCAGTGATCTGATAGGAACCGATCTGGGTAATATTGATCCAGCTGACACCATAGATGCCCCTTTGTGACAGGTCCTCTTTCAATGACCCATTAGCAGTAGGTGGAATCATTGGCTCTAGGTGGGCCCCTGGCTGGTGTGCTGTATCTCTATGGGGGCCCCGGCTGTTCCGATGACCCTTCCGTGTTACCATTGAAATCTCTCTGTCAAGGAAAACAAAATTTGTATTTATTTCTTCTTCTTTGAGGGGCTCGAATTCAGAGACTGTCGGGTATACTGCCTCCTACAGGAAGAATGGGACACTGGCAAACAAAAACAGTGGGCCCAGTATAGCCCCAGTATAGCCCCTCCTACTCCCAGTATGCCTTAGTTTTGTGGGACTGTCCAGGGGAGGGACACCTTTTTCATTGTGTATTATTATAATAATAAAAGATGAATTTTGGGATAAAGTTTGGCCGTGTTCTGACATTGTGTAAAGGTGGAAATCTCAGGAGGACCGTCATGGGGGAATAGAAAAGGGTCTTCACCAACCACAAGACTGGAGGAGCACAACTGTCCACAATGTCTTTGTATGATGGCAGATTAGCACTGGGAACACCTGAGCTCATTTGGGGGGCAGCACATACTTTTGCCTCCACCTGAGGAGATCACACTCCACCCAATATCACCCCCTCCACCTGAAGAGACCCCACCCCACCTCACCCAATACCATTCCCTCCATTTGTGAAGACCTCACCTAATATCATTCCCCCGATCTGAGGAGAAGCAAAGCTCATCTAAAGCCGTTCCCTTACCTGATTAGACCCCCCACCTCATCTAATGCCATCCTCTCCTCCTGAGGAGACCTCACCTCACCCATTACTGTCCTCCTCGTCCGAGGAGACCCCACCTTAACTTGCCCAATGCATCCCCTCCACCCAAGAGGACCCCACCTCACCCAATACCATCCCCTCCACCTGAGGAGACCCTCCTCACCCAATACCATCCCCTTCACCTGAGGAGACCCCACCTCACCCAATACCATCCCCTCCACCTGAGGAGACCCCATCTCACCTAATACCATCCCCTCCACCTGCGGAGACCCCACCTCACCTAATACCATCCCCTCCACCTTGTGTATGCTATCTGTCAGTCTCTTATTTCAACTGTCAACAGCACAGACATCTCTTCCCTATTCCTACCTATGGCATTGGCTGCAGCTCTGATAGACTTATATTTCCATAGAAGGGAAAGGTGCTTCACCAGAGACCTCAGGAGATTCCTGCTTCTCCTGCCTGCACCCACCTTCCTACTACCCATAGCAAGGTGTGATTGAACTGGGCTGTATTTTCTTCACCCACCACTAGGTGTCCTGAATGCACCACCTGCATTCTGTGCATCTATGTCAGGGGCATGTCAGTAGCCGTCGGGCGAATCTGCATGCACGCAGGTGCACGAGGAGTCTTTCCAGGACAATTCAGCTCAATTCCCCACCAGGGGGCACCGGAGCGCTCCCGCGTGTGCCCGTACGCGTGTTCGCGCGCCTGTGCACGCGCCCATTCGCGCTAGCGCTGTTTTGGCGCCAAGGTCCCTTTAAAAGAATGACAGGTGCTCATGTCAGGTGCTGTTCGTCTGCAGCTCTGCACCTGAGTTCCTGTATCTGCCTGTCTGTTATTTTGCTAGTGACCCTGCTACGTCTGACCATTCTCCAGTCTCCTATCCGACCCGGCTTGCCTGACCTTGTTTATCCTGTTACCTGTTGCCGAACCCCTGCCTGCCTGACTATCCTTGGATCATCCCTCCTGTTTATACCTGCCTGATCTCCTGCCAAAACGGACTGTCTGACCTTGCTTGCCTGTGTCCTGTGACGCTGTTCTCAGCCTGCTTGTTTTGCATCCAGCTGCTGTCTTCGCATCTGTCTGCCTGCCTCCCGGCCTGCACCAGCTTACCTGCATCCGCAGCTCAGCCATCCCTAAGGGACATCCTTCCAGTTCCGGTATCTGCTTCTGCTGGAACCTGCATCAGGCCTTCCTACCCACTGCGCTCAGGAGACCACTGTTCCCACTTCCAGCGGCTCCTGAACCAGCGTTTAAGAGAGGTCTCCTTCTACCAGTCAGGCTCAACTACCAGGTACCTAACAATCTAACTTGGGGCTTATATATAGGAAACATGCATACATTTTATGGTACAAATTTTATGTCATGTTTACAAACAGTATATGGTAGGAACATATTATGTGGGAAATACAGAGAGAGGGCAGGGAGAGTGCAAAGGGGGCAGGGAGAGGTGAGAGGCAGAGAAAGATGAGAGGTAGGGAGAGATGCGAGAAAGGGGGGGAAGGGAGAGATGCGAGAAAGGGGGGAAGGGAGAGATGTGAGAAAGGGGGAAGGGAGAAAGGAGAAAGGGGGAAGGGAGAAAGGAGAAAGGGGGGAAAGGGAGAAAGGAGAAAGGGGGGAAAGGGAGAAAGGAGAAAGGGGGGAAAGGGAGAAAGGAGAAAGGGGGGAAAGGGAGAAAGGAGAAAGGGGGGAAGGGAGAAAGGAGAAAGGGGGGAAGGGAGAAAGGAGAAAGGGGGGAAGGGAGAAAGGGGGAAGGGAGAAAGGAGAAAGGGGGAAGGGAGAAAGGAGAAAGGGGGAAGGGAGAAAGGGGAAAGGGGGAAGGGAGAAGGGAGAAAGGGGGGAAGGGAGAAAGGGGGGGAGGGAGAAAGGGGGGAAGGGAGAAAGGAGAAAGGAGGGAAGAGAGAAAGGAGAAAGGGGGAAGGGAGAAAGGAGAAAGGGGGAAGGGAGAAAGAAGAAAGGGGGGAAGGGAGAGGAGAGAGGGTGGAAGGGAGAGAAGAGAGGGGGGAAAGGGAGAGGATAGAGGGTAAGGGAGAGGAGAGAGAGGGAAGGGAGAGGAGAGAGGGGGAAGGGAAAGGAGAGAGGGGGGAAGGGAAAGGAGAAAGAGGGGGGAAGGGAAAGGAGAGAGGGGCGAAGGCTTTGCCAATTAGCACTGTCAGGGCCCTGATTGGACAAAGTAATGATGACTTTCTCCAAACAGGGCTCAGTGCTCATATTCACACCCCACAGTATAAATGGTTCCTTCTCATAGGAAGCCTTTGCAGTGTTGGGGTGGAGATAGATAGAGCCGGGCTCAGTTTACTACTAGTAAGTTAGTGTTTTCATTTATTGTGACTCTGAGTGTAGAGTGTGAGCAGGCCCGGACTGGCCATAGGGCACACCGGGCATATGCCCAGTGGGCCGGGGCTGCCGGGCCCCATGTAATTTCCGGGCCTGACTCTGACTTTCTAGGCAGCTGTTTGAGCCGGCCCTGCTCACCCGCTGCCGGCCTGTCTGCGCCAAGCTCCATGTCCTTCTGGCCGGGGTCCTCAGTCCCCACCGCCCACTCCCAAGGCATCCAGGCTGCTCCGTGTGTCGAGGTCGCTCACTCGGCCTAACCACGGCCAGCTCCACGGCTGTCCGACTATTCAGCTCAGGGGGGCGGAAATGAAGGGGTCAGGTGACCATGAAGGGGGAGGAGCTGCCTGGAGGAATCCCCATCTTCCTATTGTCACAAAGGTGTATCTGCAGCCATTTGAATTTGCCGCGAACACCCCTGGGCAAGGCTGCTAAAAAGTAAGTGATGCCAGTCTGCCTGTTTGATTATGTTTTACACACAGCATGATAAGTGTGCTTTGGTCTGGTCAGTGGTTTCTTTTACACACAGCATGATGAGAGCGCTCAGGTAGTTCAGCATCACTCTTTACTGTGTAAAAGATACCACAGACCAGACCAAAGCACACTCTCATCATGCTGTGTGTAAAACATTGTGTGAGAGAGGGGCAGTTCTTGGGCCCAAAAGATGTCCTGCATTTAAAGCAGTAGTGGTGCCTCCATAAAGGGCGCAAGAGCGCCGCCTCCCTCCCCCCTCCCCCTCTCCTGTCACCGCTCTAATCACCAACAGATATATTCATGCATTACATGAATCTATCTCTGGTCGCTGCTGACACCTCCTATTCAGGTGTCCGGCCCCCTTCTCGAGCGCCGGGTGCCTGAATTACAGCAGCAAGGGTGTTTTCTGGAAGCACCTGATTGGAGCCGTAGAGCGCAACGCTATGCGTTCGCTATTCACTCAGCTGTAGGGATGAGCTTTGAGTTCGAGTCGAACTCATGTTCAACTAGAAAATCGGCTGTTCACCAGTTTGCCGAACAGCGAACAATTTGGGGTGTTCGCGGCAAATTCAAAAGCCGCGGAACACCCTTTAAAAGTCTATGGGAAAAATCAAAAGTGCTAATTTTAAAGGCTTATATGCAAGTTATTGTCATAAAAAGTGTTTGGGGACCCGGGTCCTGCCCCAGGGGACATGAATCAATGCAAAAAAAAGTTTTAAAAACGGTCGTTTTTTCAGGAGCAGTGATTTTAATAATGCTTAACCACTTGCCGACCGCCTCACGCAGATATACTGCGGCAGAATGGCACGGGCAGGCAAAATCATGTACCTGGTACAGGATCTGCCTACCGCGGGCGGGGGGACCGATCGGACCCCCCCCGGTGCCAGAGGCAGCCGGCATTTGTTTGCAGGTGATCAGAGGTGAGGGGTAGGCCATCCATTCATGGCCAGCCCCTCACGATCGCTCCCGGCAAATGAAATCCTTCCTCTGCCTCTGTAATGTAAACAGAGGCAGAGGAAATTATGTCATCTCTTCTCGAGCCGGTCTTTTCGTTCCGGTGCCGAGGAGAGAAGACATCAATGTGAGTTTGCACAACACTCCACTAACAGTAGAACACGCAGGCACACTTTTCACCCCCCAGTCACCCCCCGATCAACCCCCTGTACCCCCTGTCACAGTGACACCAATAGCAGTTTTTTTTTGCATTGGTGTCAGTTTGTGACAGTTATAAGTGTTAGGGCAGTTAGGGTTAGCCCCCTTTAGGTCTGGGATACCCCCCTTTAGGTCTAGGGTACCCCTCTAACCCCCCCTAATAAAGGTTAACCCCTTGATCACCCCCCGTCGCCAGTGTCGCTAAGTGATCGTTTTTCTGATCGCTGTATTAGTGACACAGGTGATGCTAGTTAGGGAGGTAAGTATATAGGTTCGTCGTCAGTGTTTTATAGCGACAGGGACCCCCATATACTACCTACTAAAGGTTTTAACCCCCTGATTGCCCCCTAGTTAACCCTTTCACCAGTGATCACCATATAATTGTTACGGGTGATGCTGGTTAGATTGTTTATTATAGTTTATTATAGTTTTAGGGCACCCGCCGTTTATTACCTTATAAAGGTTTAACCCCCTAATTTCCCGGCGGTGATATAAGTTATGTTTTTAGGGTCAGATAGCGTCTGCCTCACACCAGGCAGCAGCAGTTTAGCGCAGGGGCGGATCCAGAGGGGGGCAATGTGGCAATTGCCACCCCTGAGAAATTTGTTGTGGGCCGGGCGGGCTGATGAGGGATCGGGCGGCTCCCCGAGCGGATGCGGGAGTGGGCGGCTCCCCGAGCAGATGCGGGAGCGGGCGGCTCCCCGAGCAGATGCGGGAGCGGGCGGCTCCCCGAGTGGATGCAGGAGCGGGCGGCTCCCCGAGTGGATGCGGGAGTGGGCAGCTCCGCGGGAGGACCGGGCGGCTTGGGCGGGTGAGAGCAGGCTAGGTGTGAGTGGGGGCAGCTGGCCAATTAGCGAGCCAACGTGCAGGGGAGCAGAGAGATGACATCATCTCTCACTGCCCCGCATCCCTGCAGTAACTGTTCAGGCAGTGTGGGCAGCAGAGAGATTACATTATCTCTCTGCTGCCTGATCTGGGACAAGGAAGAAAGAGGCATACAAAACACCACCTTAGCAGCTATGTGACAATCCGCAAGGTGTGTCAGGTGACATGGCAAGTGACAATCCTCAATGTGTGGCAAGTGACAATCCGCATCTGGTGGCAGGTGATGTGACAATCTGCAATGTGTGGCATGTGACATGGCAAGTGACAATGTGCAAGGTGTGGCAGGTGACGTGGCAAGTGACAATCCACATCTGGTGACAGGTGACGTGGCAAGTAACAATCCGCAAAATGTGGCAGGTGACAATCTGCATCTGGTGGCAGGCAAGTGACAATCCGCAATGTGTGGCAGGTGATGTGGCAAGTGACAATCTGTATCTGGTGGCAGGTGACGTGGCAAGTGACAATCCGCAATGTGTGGCCGGTGACGTGGCAAGTGACAATCTGCATCTGGTGGCAGGTGACGTGGCAAGTGACAATCCGCAATGTGTGGGCAGTAACGTGGCAAAGAACAATCTGCAACATGTGGCAGGTGACGTGGCAAGTGACAATCTGCATCTGGTGGCAGGTGACGTGGCAAGTGACAATCTGATATGTGTGGCCAGTAACGTGGCAAGTGACAATCTGCAACATGTGGCAGGTGACGTGGCAAGTGACAATCTGCAATGTGTGGCAGGTGATGTGGCAAGTGACAATCCGCAACATGTGGCAGGTGACAATCCACATCTGGTGGCAGGCAAGTGACAATCTGCAACATGTGGCAGGTGACGTGGCAAGTGATAATCCACAATGTGTGCCAGGCGATGGTGGCAAGTGACACGCTCAGGGCTCCCACTGATTCTGCATTATGGTGAGTTGAACCATTAAATTTTATATTACAATATATTATATATATATTTATATTACAATATATTAATAGAAATAACAACCATGGTGCTGGGATAATTGAAGCGCCAAACACCAGCCATTTCCTCGATAAATTGCCCACAAAAAAAACTTATTTTCTGGCAGTGCCCCTCCTGGATCCGCCCCTGGTTTAGCACCAGTACCGCTAACACCCACGCACGCAGCATACACCTCCCTTAGTGCTATAGTATCTGAACGGATCAATTCCCATGTTTAGAACAGTCTGACAGCAAAATGACATTTCAAAGGAAAAAAAGTCATTTAAAACTACTCGCAGCTATTAATGAATTGCCGGTCCGACAATACACATAAAAGTTCATTGATAAAAACAGCATTGGAATTCCCCACAGAGGAACCCCAAACCAAAATTTAAAAAAAAATGATGTGGGGGTCCCCCTAAATTCCATACCAGACCCTTCAGGTCTGGTATGAATATTAAGGGGAACCCCGGCCAAAATTTAAAAAAAAATGGCGTGGGGTCCCCCTCAGATTCTATACCAGACCCTTCAGGTCTGGTATGAATTTTAAGGGGAACCCTGCGCCAAAATTAAAAAAAAATGGCGTGGGGTTCCCCAAAAATCCATACTAGACCCTTATCCGAGCACGCAACCTGGCAGGCCGCAGGAAAAGAGGGGGGATGAGAGAGCGCCCCCCTCCTGAACCGTACCAGGCCACAGATAGAAGATAGAAGATGGAAGAAAGAAGAAGCATTTAAATAAAGGAATTGTCAAAAACTCTCTTGTCATTTTTAAAATTTTTGACTTTTTTTTGTGAAATGGTAGGGGTACTTTTGTACCCCCTTACTATTTCACACAGGGGGGAGGGCTGGGATCTGGGGGTCCCCTTGTTAAAGGGGGCTTCCAGATTCCGATAAGTCCCCGCCCGCAGACCCCCACAACCACCGGGCAAGGGTTGTGGGGATGAGGCCCTTGTCCCCATCAATATGGGGACAAGGTGTTTTGGGGGCTACCCCAAAGCACCCTCCCAATGTTGAGGGCATGTGGCCTGGTACGGTTCAGGAGGGGGGGCGCTCTCTCGTCCCCCCTCTTTTCCTGCAGCTTGCCAGGTTGCGTGCTCAGATAAGGGTCTGGTATGGATTTTTGGGGGGACCTCACGCCATTTTTTTAAAAAAATTTGGCCGGGGTTCCCCTTAATATCCATACCAGAACTGAAGGGCCTGGTATAGATTTTGAGGGGTACCCCACGCCATTTTTTTTAAAATTTTGGCCAGGGTTCCCCTTAATATCCATACCAGACCTAAAGGGCCTGGTATGGAATTTAGGGGGACCCCCCACGTAATTTTTTTAAAAATTTTGGTTCGGGGTTCCCCTGTGGGGAATTCCCATGCCGTTTTTATCAATGAACTTTTATGTGTATTGTCGGACCGGCAATTCATTAATAGCCGCGAGTAGTTTTAAATGACTTTTTTTCCTTTGAAATGCCATTTTGCTGTCAGACTGTTCTAAACACAGGAAACATGCACCCCTTTTTACAGGCATACTATAGACACCCCCAGGTACGAAATTTAAAGTGGCAGCATTTGATGGGCACAGTGGCAGCATTTGGGGCACAGTGGCAGCATTTGATGGGCAAAGTGGCTGAGTTTGATGGGCAGAGTGGCAGCATTTGGGGCTAAGTGGCTGCGTTTGATGGGCACAGTGGCTGCGTTTGATGGGCACAGTAGCTGCGTTTGATGGGCACAGTGGCTGCGTTTGATGGGCACAGTGAGGCTGCAATTGATGTTTTTTTTTTAGAATTTTTCAGTTTGTTTGCACCCCCCAAAAAAAATTTTAAGCACCAGCCGCCACTGATTTAAAGTGTATATATGATTTTTTTTCTATTGTGGTATATTTAGTACTGGCTGGGTAAGTGTAGTGTTAACAAAAAAATCATATATACACTTTAAACGCAGGACACCTTTTGGATTATATTATATATAATTGTGGGTAATGTATTTTTAATGTGCCCTAAAATTAACTGTTATCTCTGATGCCGCGTACACACGGTCGGACTTTTCGTCTACAAAAGTCCGACAGCCTGTCCGACAGACTTCCGGCGGACTTCCGGCGGACTTTCGGCGGACTTGCAGCAGACTTTCTAACGAACGGACTTGCCTACACACGACCACACAAAAGTCCGACGGATTCGTACGTGATGACGTACACCGGACTAAAATAAGGAAGTTCATAGCCAGTAGCCAATAGCTGCCCTAGCATGGGTTTTTGTCCGTCGGACTAGCACACAGACGAGCGGATTTCGGGGTCCGTCGTAGTTACGACGTAAAGATTTGAAGCATGTTTCAAATCTAAAGTCCGTCGGATTTGAGGCTGAAAAAGTCTGCTGAAAGTCCGGAGAAGCCCACACACGATCGGATTACCAGCCAGCTTTAGTCCGTCGGCGTCCGTTGGACTTTTGTAGACGAAAAGTCCGACCGTGTGTACGCGGCATTAGCCTGGGTTCACACTAGATGTGGTGCAAATTCACAGCAAATTTGCTGCAGTTTCAGCACTGCATTTAAATCGCAACCTGTCCATGTGAACCAATTGCAGAGTGTAAGTTAAGTTAATGACAATCAGTTTGCAAAATGCAGCGCAGTTTACCTAATTGGATCGCATGGGTGTGAACAACCATGAAGTCTGATTCTGGTGTGGACAATAAAGGGTCCTGCACCAGTTTGGTGTGAATGCAGTGTGATTTTTAGCCATACAAATCCAGAGACACCACATGTAATTCACACAGGAATGTGCTGCAGTTGCTGTGTGAATTACACTGGTGTCTCGCACCGCAGTAGTGTGAACCCGGGCTGAGGCCTTAAAGCCAGCTGCAGCATTCCCCTTGGCAGGGGTGAGCTCAGGTGTATTTGGATCCTTGTCTGAACTATCCTGAGCTTTCCCACAGCCGCACATATATACTCCTCTTGTATATGTGCAATTGCAGACCAAGAAGTGTCTCGGCTGCTTCCGATTGACAGCGCACTGTGACAGGAGGGGGCCTGAGGGAGGGTTGTTTAAATAACAAATATGTCATGCTTCGCTGATCTGTATAAAAAATAGGCTGCTCAGCCTAACATGCCCAGGCCTCTGTTTTGTCCCAATCCAGGCCTGAGTGTGAGTATTGTGTAGTATCAGTGTAGAGTGTGAGTATAGTGTAGTGTCAGTGTAGAGTGTGAGTATAGTGTAGTGTCAGTGTAGAGAGCGAGTATAGTGTAGTGTCAGTGTAGAGTGTGAGTATAGTGTAGTGTCAGTGTAGAGTGTGAGTATAGTGTAGTGTCAGTGTAGAGTGTGAGTATAGTGTAGTGTCAGTGTAGAGTGTGAGTATAGTGTAGTGTCAGTGTAGAGTGTGAGTATAGTGTAGTGTCAGTGTAGAGTGTGAGTATAGTGTAGTGTCAGTGTAGAGTGTGAGTATAGTGTAGTGTCAGTGTAGAGTGCGAGTATCGTGTAGTGTCAGTGTAGAGTGTGAGTATAGTGTAGTGTCAGTGTAGAGTGCGAGTATGGTGTAGTGTCAGTGTACAGTGTGAGTATAGTGTAGTGTCAGTGTAGAGTGTGAGTATAGTGTAGTGTCAGTGTAGAGTGTGAGTATAGTGTAGTGTCAGTGTAGAGTGTGAGTATAGTGTAGTGTCAGTGTAGAGTGTGAGTATAGCATAGCTCCCAACTGTCTCTGATTTGGAGGGACTGTCCCTGATTTGGATCAATGTCCCTCTGTCCCTCATTCCTCCTCATTTGTCCCTCATTTTGGTCTGATCTATAGAGTTGTATATAAAATGCACTTTTTATCTTTCAAAAAGTGTTTCCCAGTGCTAAACCTTTCATCCAAATTCTAAATGCTTCAATTGTTAATTTTAAAAGCTAATATAAAGGAATAGTAGTGGTAAAAAACGCACTTGTGGATTTTATTAACCTTTTTTTTGGTTATGTCCCCTTTAAGGGGCGTGGCAGGGGGCGTGTCCTATGCCTACATATGCTTGCTAGTAGGTGTCCCTCATTCCCATCTTGAAATGTTGGGGGGTATGGTATAGTGTAGTGTGAGTATAGTGTAGTGTCAGTGTAGAGTGTCAGTATAGTGTAGTGTCAGTGTAGAGTGTGAGTATAGTGTAGTGTCAGTGTAGAGAGTGAGTATAGTGTAGTGTCAGTGTACAGTGTGAGTATAGTGTAGTGTCAGTGTACAGTGTGAGTATAGTGTAGTGTGAATATAGTGTAGTGTCAGTGTAGAGTGTGAGTATAGTGTAGTGTCAGTGTAGAGAGTGAGTATAGTGTAGTGTCAGTGTAGAGCGTGAGTATAGTGTAGTGTGAGTATAGTGTAGTGTCAGTGTAGAGTGTGAGTATAGTGTAGTGTCAGTGTAGAGTGTGACTATTGTGTAGTGTCAGTGTGAGTATAGTGTAGTGTCAGTGTAGAGTGCGATTATAGTGTAGTGTCAGTGTAGAGTGCGAGTATAGTGTAGTGTCAGTGTAGAGTGCGAGTATAGTGTAGTGTCAGTGTAGAGTGTGAGTATAGTGTAGTGTCAGTGTAGAGTGTGAGTATAGTGTAGTGTCAGTGTAGAGTGTGAGTATAGTGTAGTGTCAGTGTAGAGTGTGAGTATAGTGTAGTGCGAGTATAGTGTAGTATCAATGTAGAGTGTGAGTATAGTGTAGTGTCAGTGTAGAGTGTGAGTATAGTGTAGTGCGAGTATAGTGTAGTATCAATGTAGAGTGTGAGTATAGTGTAGTGTCAGTGTAGAGTGTGAGTATAGTGTAGTGTCAGTGTAGAGTGTGAGTGTAGTGTAGTGTCAGTGTAGAGTGTGACTATTGTGTAGTGTCAGTGTGAGTATAGTGTAGTGTCAGTGTAGAGTGCGAGTATAGTGTAGTGTCAGTGTAGAGTGCGAGTATAGTGTAGAGTCAGTGTAGAGTGCGAGTATAGTGTAGTATCAATGTAGAGTGTGAGTATAGTGTAGTGTCAGTGTAGAGTGTGAGTATAGTGTAGTGTCAGTGTAGAGTGTGACTATTGTGTAGTGTCAGTGTGAGTATAGTGTAGTGTCAGTGTAGAGTGCGAGTATAGTGTAGTGTCAGTGTAGAGTGCGAGTATAGTGTAGAGTCAGTGTAGAGTGCGAGTATAGTGTAGTATCAATGTAGAGTGTGAGTATAGTGTAGTGTCAGTGTAGAGTGTGAGTATAGTGTAGTGCGAGTATAGTGTAGTATCAATGTAGAGTGTGAGTATAGT
This sequence comes from Aquarana catesbeiana, assembly GCF_042186555.1. Lineage (NCBI taxonomy): Eukaryota > Metazoa > Chordata > Amphibia > Anura > Ranidae > Aquarana > Aquarana catesbeiana. The sequence goes on along the minus strand of NC_133326.1, from coordinate 743,104,350 downwards.
GTAGTGTCAGTGTAGAGTGTGAGTATAGTGTAGTGTCAGTGTAGAGTGTGAGTGTAGTGTAGTGTGATGCCGTGTACACACGGGCGGACCTTCCGACCAGACTGGTCCGACGGACCAAAACCGGCGGACAATCCGACCGTGTGTGGGCTGTATTGGACTTCCGACGGACCGCTTCGGTCGGAAATCTGACGGACTTTAGATTTGAAACCTGCTTCAAATCTTTACGTCGTAACTCCACCGGACTCAGTTCCTAATGGAAAGCCCGTTCGTCTATATGCTTGTCCGACGGACCAGATACGTCGCAAAGGCAGGGTACGACATCTCGCGCTCGCTGCAATAGGAAAAACAAATTTTCCTATTGCGGCGAGCATGAGGGGGGGCGACGATGTCCCTTAGGTCTGGTATAGATTTTAAGGGGAACCCCCCACGCTGAAAAAACGGCATAGGGGACCCCCAAGATCCATACCAGACCCCTATCTGAGCACGCAGCCCGGCCGGTCAGGAAAGGGGGTGGGGACAAGTGAGCACCCCCCCTCCTGAACCGTACCAGGCCGCATGTCCCCAACATGGGGGTGGGTGCTTTGGGGGGGCGCCCTGCTGCCCTCCACCCCAAAAGAACCTTGTCCCCATGTTGATGAGGACAAGGGCCTCTTCCCGACAACCCTGGCCGTTGGTTGTTGGGGTCTGCAGGCGGGGGGCTTATCGGAATCCAGGAGCCCCCTTTAATTAGGGGCCCCCAGATCCTGGCCCCCCACCCTATGTGAATGAGTATGGGGTACAACGTACCCCTACCCATTCACCTAGGAAAAAAGTGTCTAGTGGGGTCTAGTATGGGTCTTGGGGGGACCCCCACACCGTTTTTTTGGCATGGGGGTTCCCCTTAAAATCCATACCAGACCTAAGGGCCTGGTATGCCCCGCAACGGGGCTCGCAAGGTGTCAATCTCGCCGATAAAATCGGCGAGATTGACTTCCTTTTCTAGTCCCGTCGTACCCGAGTCACGTTCAAAATGAACGGACTTGTCCGTGTGTGGACAAGTCTGTTCATATGGAAAGTCTGTCGTAACTCTGTCGGGAAGACCGGCGGACATAGTCTGTCGGAAAGTCTGGTCGTGTGTAGGCAAGTCCGTCCCTAGCCCGGTCGTGTGTAGGCAAGTCCGTTTGTAAAAAAAGTCAGTCGGAAGTCTGTCAAAAGTCTGTCGGACCAGTCCGGTCGGAAAGTCCACCCGTGTGTACATTGCATGAGTGTAGAGTGCGAGTGTAGTGTAGCGTTAGTGTATTATTAGTATAGTGTGTGAGTATTTTGTGTCAGTATAGTGTAGTGTGTGTGTAGAGTTTTAGTATACTGTTAGTATAGTGTGTGAGTATAGTGTAGTGTGTTGGTGTAGTGAAGTGTTTAACACCGCATTACATAACATTTAGTGCTGTATACCCTTCTTCTTGCTTGCTGCATGGTTTTTTTTGTTTGTTTTTGTCCCCTGCCTGTCCCCTTTTTTTGAATTGTCAGCTGCAGTTTTTCTGACTGTGATGTTGGTGTTCCCCCTTTTTTAATTTATTTTTTTACTGTTTTTACATTTATGTCAGCAGCAGTCCTCAATTCAACTGCTTGCCGCACGCCCACCATCAAATGACGGCAGTGGGTGCGGCTCTTGTTCCGGAATAACATCATATGGCGGCGACCCAGAACGGCCGCTCTCGGCGCGTAGCGCACCGATCGCGGCCACGTCATGTTGCTAGGACACGGCGCGATCCCGATCTGTGTAAAGAGGCACATCTGCGGCTCTTTAACCATGTGATCAGCTGTGTCCAATCACAGCCAGTCACATGCAAACACGGAGATGCTGGTAATTGGCACTCCTCACCTCACACCTCATCAATGCCCACCAGTTCAGCCTATCAGTGCCGCCTCATCAGCGCACATCAGTGAAGGTAAAAAATTACTAGTTACAAAATTTACTGACAGAAAAAAGTAAAAAACATTTTTTTTCTTTTTTTTTTTGTAAAAAATAAAAAACCCAGCAGTGATTAAATACCACCAAAAGAAAACCCTTTGTGTGAAGAAAATGATAAAAAAAATTGTTCGCGTACAGTGTAGCATGACCGCGCAAATTGTCATTCAAAGTGTGAGAGCGCTGTAAGCTGAAAAATGGCCTGGGTAAGAAGAGGGTGTTAGAGTCTGGTAGGCAAGTGGTTAAAGTGCACCAAACACCACTTTTCATTGAATAGTGGTGCATCCAATCAAACATTACCCAGTTTCTAATAAATTTGGGTAATAATCTCCCATCATGTCTGGGAGGATAACAAGGACAGGCAGACATCCCCATGGCACTGTGAGGGGTCCAGCAGTGTATGTGTCCACAGGCAAAGGTGGACGTGGTGGTCAGTCCTCAGGCAGCGCATCATTTCTTCTGTTTAGTGATGTTGCCCGTGCTATTCAGCCACAGCATGCAGAGGAGGTGGTGGACTGGCTTACTAAACCTTCCTCATCCTCCATCACCCAAGCAGAGACTAGTGCGCAGTCCACTGCAGCTGCCAGAGTGGCTTATTCTGCCTCCTTGTCCACATCTATTCCTGCCATAGCCCCAGCATCTGGCATTGAGTCAGCAGAATTCTGTGAACACAACTTCAGCCACTTGCTCCTTGACGATGCACAGCCATTCTTCTATTCAGATGTTCTGAGGTTGAGGAAGGCAGGAACATGAGCCTACAGAGAGGTGAGAACACTGGTACACAAATTGGCAGTCATGTTCCCCAACCTGCAGCGTATTGCCAAGTTGTCTCCGGTGGTAATGAGGATGGAGGAGATGATGATGATGAGGTCACTGACGTGACTTGGGTGCCGGATAAAGCAGAGGAGGAAAGTGAGAGTGAGGCACAACCCCAATGAGGCAGCCATCATGGAAGAGTAGAGAGCAGCCCCCTATTCCATCACATTGTGGAGCTGTTATCTCCCGTCCCACTTCCCACAGCTCAGCTGTCTGGGCCTTTTTTAGCACAGGTGCAGCCGATCGCACTGTTGCAATTTGCAAACTTTGTCTCAGGCACATCAAGCGTGGAAAAAACACCAACCATTTGGGTACCACATGCTTGACAAGGTATTTAACCATCCACCACTCAGCCTGTTGGCAAGAGCACCTGAAAGCCACACAAAAGGGGCACAATTTTGTCCTTCCTCCTTACTCACCTCAGTCTGTCCCCACTATACCTCATGACCTCTCAGCAGCCTCCACTGACAGGAATAATGGTATAGTGCAGGGTGTCCCAGGTCCTTGCAGCACATCTGCCAGCAGCACACCACCAGCTGCTGGCAGATGTCCTTGCTCAAAGTGGTGCAAAAATGTGTTATTTGCATCCAAAGTCTGCCAAAGAGACACCAGAATTTATCCAAAAAATCTCCAGTCCTGTTCCTAGTGCACTACATTGTGGCCGCATCATACAGCCTGGCCCCCCAAGCCGTTATTTATAAAATAAAGAAAGCTTGCAGGAAAAAAACTATTTAAATATAATTTTTTTTCTTTATAAATGTCAGTTTTGCTGCAGCAGGTTCTATACAGCAACACTGTATAGAGGTCTAGGCCAACAAGGCCCAGGCCTAGGGCAGCACTTTGCAGGGGGGCAGCACGGAAAGACTCCCCGCCGGCTTGCGCTACACTGTTAGTGTATCACCAGTCTTATGGGGCAGACTGGGCTGAGAGGCATGCGGGCGGGCGGCATTACGCAACTGTGGATGGGGGCGCCGCTTCTAATTTTGACTGCCCTATCACCCTGGACCACAAACCTTCCTCACTGTGCTATATGTTTTCTGCTGCACCATTGGCATGGCTATATCTTCTTAGTCCTCTCCATAAAATTATAGTTCTACTATTTATAGTAGAACTATAGGCAACGCTATTTTTTTCCGTTTTGAATAGAATAAGGGAGGGTTATAGCCCTTGTCAGTTTATTTTTTACCATCCCTGTCCCATTACAGGGATTTCCCTTCACTTCCAGCCCCATAGCCAAACAGGAAGTAAGAGGAAATCTATGCAAATTAAGGGAATCCATTGTCCTCCCCCCCAGGCCCTCAGAACTAGTGTCCCCACTCGAAAATTTCAAGGCGGGTCTCAAACAGCAAGGGGTGTGGCCTTGAAAGGAAGGGGTGGGTCATATTTAAATTAGGGGGTGCACGAGTTTAGTCAGGCCTAGGGCAGCACAAAACCTAAATACACTACTGCTATACAGGGTAAATATGCGCCACTTTTTATAGTTTCACTTTAAGTATCATTGAAATCACTGCTCCTTTAAAAAAGATTGTTTTTAAAAAATGTTTTTCATTGATGTCCCCCAGAGCAGTACCCGGGCCCCATACACTCTTTATGGCCAATTTCTTGCATATAAGCCTTCAAAATGGGAACTTTTGTTTTTTACAGTTCGGGTCCCATAGACTTCAATGGGGTTTGCCGTTCGGGTCCAAACTTTTGTGATGTTCGAAAGTTCTGATATGAACCGAACAAGGGGGTGTTCGGCCCATCACTAGTGACTACACCTAATACTGTGCAGTGAGATTTGTGACATGTAATACTCTGCAGTGGGATGGGTGACACGCAATGCTGCGGGTGAGGATGGGTGACACACAAGGAACTGAAAAGGGGGTGACACACAATGCCCTGGGGAGGGGGTGACACAGAATCTGCCTGTGAGGATGACATAGAATCTGTCTGAACTGGGGGGTGACACAGAATCTGTCTGAACTGGGGGGTGACCCAGAATCTGCCTGGGGGGTGACACAGAATGCCCAGGGGGTGACACAGAATCTGCCTGGGGGGGTGACACAGAATGCCCTGGGGGTGACAAAGAATCTGCCTGGGGGGTGACACAGAATCTGCCTGGGGGGTGACACAGAATCTGCCTGGGGGGTGACACAGAATCTGCCTGGGGGGTGATGGTTAACATAAAATATTGTTTTCCAAAGAAAATTGAGTCAGTAAAATGTATTGTCAGTAAACTTTGACACAATAGGACAGTGTCTTCTATGAATAAAGTTTGTTGTAATGTTTGGTCTTTGTGCTGTTGTCACAGAACATCATCCAGGAGCCAATCCACATGCAGCTCTGAAAGTGCGGGAGCCGCAATTACTCATAGGGATGAGCTGAACACCCCCCGGTTTGGTTCGCACCAGAACCTGCGAATGGACCGAAAGTTCATGTGAACTTTAGAACCCCATAAAAGTCTATGGGACACAAACGTTCAAAATCAAAAGTGCTAATTTTAAAGGCTAATATGCAAGTTATTGTCCTAAAAAGGGTTTGGGGACCCGGGTCCTGCCCCAGGGGACATGTATCAATGCAAAAAAAGTTTTAAAAACAGCCATTTTTTCGGAAGCAGTGATTTTAATAATGCTTAAAGTGGAAAAAAAGTGAAATATTCCTTTAAATATCATACCTGGGGGTGTCTATAGTATGCCTGTAAAGTGGCGCGTGTTTCCCGTGCTTATAACAGTCCCTGCACAAAATGAAATTTGTAAAGAAATAAAAGTTATTTAAAACTGCTTGCGGCTTTAATGTAATGTCTGGTCCCGGCAATATGGATGAAAATCAGTGAGACAAACAGCATGGGTACCCCCCAGTCCATTACCATGCCCTTTGGGTCTTGTATGAATATTAAGGGGAACCCAGCATCTAAATTAAAAAAAGGAAAGGTGTGGGGCTCCCAGGCCCTATATCAGTGATTGCTAACCTTGGCACCCCAGATGTTTTGGAACTACATTTCCCATGATGCTCAACTACACTGTAGAATGCATGAGCATCATGGGAAATGTAGTTCCAAAATATCTGGGGTGCCAAGGTTCGCCATCACTGCCCTATATACTCTGAACAGCAGTATACAGGCGGTGCAAACAAGACAGGGACTGTAGGTTTGTTGTTAAGTAGAATCTGTTTGTAATTTGGAACTGGTACATTTTTAAAGTGTAGCTACAGCCAAAAAATCTATTTTAAGCTTTTTGAAAAACACAGGGAAGGGTTATAACCCCTGTAACATTTGTTTTGCTGTCTGTGCTCCTCTTCAGAAGATTTCACGTCACTTTCTGTTCCAATGACAAATGTTTTTTGAAAATTTGGGGTTTTTAGTGAAACAAGGATTGGTGATAAAGCATCAGTGGAGAGGAGACACGTATTTCCCATATTAATTCTTATGCCCCGTACACACGGTCGGACATTGATCGGACACTGATCGGACATTGATCGGACATTCCGACAACAAAATTGTAGGATTTTTTCCGACGGATGTTGGCTCAAACTAGTCTTGCATACACACAGCCACACAAAGTTGTCAGAAAATCCAATCGTTCTGAACGCGGTGATGTAAAACACGTACGTCCGGACTATAAACGGGGCAGTAGCCAATAGCTTTCATCTCTTTATTTATTCTGAGCATGCGTGGCACTTTGTGCGTCGGATTTGTGTACACACGATCGGAATTTCTGACAACGGATTTTGTTGTTGGAAAATTTTATATCCTGCTCTCAAACTTTGTGTGTCGGAAAATCCGATGGAAAATGTGTGATGGAGCCCACACATGGTCTGAATTTCTGCCAACAAGGTCCTATCACACATTTTCCATCGGAAAATCCAACCGTGTGTACAGGGCATTAGACCGTGTACACACGAGCAGACTTTTTGGCAACAAAAGTCCGACGGCCATTCCAGCGGACTTTTGTCAGACTTTTGATGGATTTCCAACGGACTTTTGAATGAACGGACTTGTCTACACACGATCACACCAAAGTCTGACGGATTCATACATGATGACGTACGACCGGACTAAAATAAGGAAGTTGATAGCCGGTAGTTAATAGCTGCCCTAGCGTGGGTTTTCGTCCGTCGGACTAGCATACAGACGAGCAAATTTTTCGACCGGACTTGAGTCCATCTGAAAGATTTGAAGCAGGTTTCAAATCTACAGTCCATCCGATTTTCGACTGGAAAAGTCCGCGGAAGGTCCGATGAAGCCCCCACACGATCGGATTGTCCGCCAGACCAGTCCGGTCGAAAATTCCGCTCGTTTGTACGCTGCATTACAAAAGAGAATTTCCCTTCCTAGGGGTAGATTTCATCTCACTTCCTGTTGTCTCCTTCCGTTTGCAAGTAGGAGTCGTTTGTAATTGGATGTTTGAAAGTAGGGGCCTGCCCAATATACTCTGCAGACATTGGGGCCTTGGGTGTTGGTGTTGCCACAACACTGTAAGCCCCCACAGTTACTCTTGGTGGGCTCAGGAACGGGCCGTGCTGTGAAATTTTTGATCAAGAATTGTAATTACATGCCATTGTTGAATAGTGGTAGAAAAATTGGGCCTTTGGTGGTGGTAGTGGTGGTGGTGCTGGTGCCACAACACTGTAAGTCCCCACAGTTACTCTTGGTGGGTGCTGGAACGGGCCCTGCTGTGAAATATTATATCAAGAATTGTAATTACATGCACCTGTTGAACAGGGGAAGTAAAATTAGGCCTTTGGTGGTGGTGGTGGTGCCACAACACTGTAAGTCCTCACAGTTACTCTTAGTGGGTGCAGGAATGGGCCCTGCTGTGAAATATTAGATCAAGAATTGTAAATACATGTCCCTGTTGAACAGGGGCAGAAAAGTTGGGCCTTAGCCACTGCTACCACAACACTGCAACCCCTCACAGATACTATAGTTGGAGCGCAGGAATGAGCCCTGCTGCAAAGTATTGCAAAAATTGTAATTACACACCCGTTAAAAATTGTAATTACACACCCGTTAAACAGGGGCAGAAAATTTGGGCCTTAGCCCCTGGTGGTGGTGCCCAGAACCAAAAATGTTCTTACAAGTTATCAGCATGAAAATTGAGGAGGAAGAGGATTGTCACTCAGCAAGCATAACAGGATAGTCACTCAGCATCAGCACAGGCAGTCTTGAAGGGATCTCACATTAAAATTTGCACAAACCTTTCTGCAAGGCCTCCTGAAGATGTTTCATCCTCTGCTCCCTCTGCAACAGCAAGATAAGGTCTGCAACCTTACCCTTGTAATGTGGATCAAGGAGGGATGGCAGCCAGTAATGATCACTCCCCTTGATACCACGAATACAAGGATCCTTCCGCAGGCTTTGCAGGATCAGGGAGGCCATGCAGCGTAGGTTTGCTGAGGCATTCGGTCCAGAGTCCTCTGGGTCACTAAGGACGACATGATCCGCAGCCACCTCCTCCCAGCCACGTACAAGTCCATGGGTTTCTTCGGACTGTAAATGATCCCTTGAAGACTGCTGCTGAAGCTGAGTGCCAGGCTCCACCTCAATGCTGACACAATCCTCCTCCTCTTCCTGTGTGATGCATGGGCATGCAGGAACACTGTCTGAATAAAGGGGGCCTTGAGAGGTAAGTAAGTCCTCCTCTTCCTCCCTCTGTTCTGCCTCAAGTGCCCTGTCCATTATTCAATGCAGCGTGTGCTCCAGAAGGTGTACAAGAGGGACAGTGTCACTGATGCATGCACTGTCACTGCTCACCATCCTCATGGCCTCCTCAAATGGTGACATAACAGTGCATGCATCCCTGATCATAGCCCACTGGCGTGGGGAAAAATGAAAGCTCCCCTGACCCTGTCCTGGTGCCATAGTTGCATAGGTACTCATTGATGGCCCTCTGCTGCATGTGTAGCCACTGCAGCATGGCTAATGTTGAGTTCCACCTGGTTAGCATGTCACAGATTAGGCGGGTCTTGGGCAGGTTAAATTCCTTTTGGAGGTCAGCCAGCCGAGCACTGATATTATATGACCAGCGGAAATGCACACAGACTTTCCTGGCCTGCCTCAGGACATCCTGTAAGCCCGGGTACCTGCCCAAGAACCGCTGCACCACCAAGTTAAGGACGTGAGCCAAACAGGGCACATGGGTCAGTTGTCCCTGTCGGAGGGCAGATAGGAGCTTGGTGCCATTGTTGCAAAACACCATTCCTGGCTTAAGCTGGCATGGCATCAACTACCTCTGAACCTGCCCCTGCAGAGCTGACAGAACCTCTGCTCCAGTGTGGCTCCTGTCCCCCAAGCACACCAGCTCAAGCACCGCATGGCATCTTTTGGCCTGCATACTTGCGTAGCCCCTTGATCGGCTACAGAGCACCGCTGGTTCCGAGGACAAAGCACAGGAAGAGGCCATGGAGGGAGAAGAAGAGGAGGGGGTGGAGGAGAGAGGTGTGTCACAATCATTAGTAGTGGCATTTTGGAGGCGTGGTGGCGGAACAACCTTCAACATTACTGCACCCTGTCCTGCATCCTTCCCATCTGCCAGAACAGTCACCCAGTGCGCAGTGAGATAGGTAACGTCCCTGTCTGCTGGACCATGAGTCAGCGGTAATATGCAACTTACTGCTGACCGCCCTGTCCAGAGAGGCCAAGACATTGCCTTCCACATGCTGGTAGAGAGCCGGAATCGCTTTCCATGAGAAAAAGTAGTGTTTGGCAACCTGCCATTGAGGAACCCCACATTCCACAAACTCACGGAAGGGGGCAGAGTCTACCAACTGAAAAGGCAGCAGTTGAAGTGCTAGCAATTTAGCCAAGCTAGCATTCAACTGCTGGGTATGTGGATGGCTGGGAGCGAACTTCTTTTGTCGGTGTAGCAGCTGGGGCAGGGAAATATGCCTGGTACAATGTGACGTTGGTGTACCGATAGCAGATTGCCCACAAGTACTTGGCTGTGAAACACCTAATTCTACACCTTCATTCCTCTCAGTGCAGGGTTCAGAGAGGACTGAAGGTATAGTGGGGTTGGAAATCCCAGCTGATGAGGAGCAAGGAGAGGTCCGCTTATTCTTTTTTTGACTTTTTGACTACCATGCAGAGACAGCAGCGCCCTGCACATGCGGAGCTCAGCGGTGTGATGCAGTCGGTGTACTGCCCTAAGCTGGCCCCTGGAGGGCATCCTGCCTTATTGGAGATGTGCCTCCTCCTCTCTCCTATCAGGCACCCAGGTGGAATCAGTGACTTCCTCATCATCCCCTCCCTCCTCATCACTGGAGCATACCTGGCAGTATGCTGCAGCTTGGGGGGCATGACTGCCAGACTGCTGTCCTTCTTGGGCACCCCCTCTCTCTGGGTTCACGTTACTGTCTTCCTCTAGCTGGGTACCATCATTGGAGCCTTCAAAACGCTGGGCATCCTCTTGGAGCATGTACCCAACACTGTGGTCAAACAGTTTGGGGTACTCCTCAGGAGGACATGGTGGGGCTAGGGAAGGAGTGACTTATGCCATTGAGCCGAGGGAAGAGGCCACATTGGCAGCTGATTTGCCAGACAAAGTACCCTGAGCCTGGGTGAGAGAGGATGAGGACGGCTTGGTCATCCACTCTACCAAGTCTTCGGCATGTTGTGGCTCAATGCGGCCAGCTGCCTAAAAAAAGGACAAGCGTGTCCCATGGCCACGTGCTGATGAGGATGCACCGTGTCCACGATCAGCACTGTTGCCTCTAGACACAGAGCCTGCTTGCCTTCTTTTATTGGCTTGTGACTGTCTGCCTCTCCTTGTTGGCCTTCCAGACATACTAATGACCTGCAGTAAGATGTAGCTGCACAAAGATGGGATGTATATATATATATACTGATTATACTGCAGCTAGCAGAATCAACTGCCTGCCTGTAGTATTATTAGTATGAGAACACCAGCAATTGTCTTCAGGTAGCTTTAGGTGCACACTGTGCAGAGGACACACTACACTAACTGTAAATACTGTAAAAACACCTGCCTGCCTATCAGTATATTAGGAAGAGAATAACAGGAACGTATCTAGCTAAACTGAATACAGTGTGTGTGTATATATATATAAAATGAAGAAACAACAGGACCGATGCTTGATTGCTTGATGCAAATATTTCTTTTACCTGAATATTCCAAGAAACATACAAAACTTGAAAGTGCAGACATGCAAGCAACTGTACAGTATCAAGCATAAATCGCTCTTCATCAGGCTTCTCTGGCTGTGTGTGGGGAACCCGATATCATCTCCCTCTCTTATCCACACCCAACACATCACCACAAATGTATAGAATCTAATCGTTACCATTACTGATTAGCAAATCCTAAAAGTTTAACCCTCTCTACGTGAAACAAAATAACAAGTGACATTATAAATCCATAACCCAAAATATTTACAAAAGACAGGCCCATGTATCATAAAAAGTATCATCTCAATTCCGAGCGTTAACCAGAAGTCAACAACTTCTACTGCCATCAGAAATTTACACTTATCAATCAGTAACCAATCCGATTTATAACAATATAGTCTCAGATTTCTTAACACATTTCGATCAGTAGTTTGATTGGCCAATTTCTCACACGGGAATTCATTTCATTGGATCTGGAGAAGATATAAAGTATATATATTTTACACATCAGATGATTGAACTGCCCCGCATCCACAATCTATAGGAATAGATATAAATCATAATCTCTATTCATACCCCCCAGGTGCAGGGACTGTAATCTGTTAATCCACCAGACTTCACGTTTCTTCAACTTCAAAATCCTGTCTCCCCCTCTTTTATCACGAGATACTTCCTCTAGAACCATAAACCGTAAATCGGTATCCCTGTGTCCCATCTCAGAGAAATGACGTGACACAGGGAGACCCGAATGCGGGTGTTGGATCGTACTACGATGTTGCGCTATACGATCCTTAATTTTTTGGGTTGTTTCCCCCACATAGATGAGATTGCACGGGCATAAAAGGATGTATACCACATAGGATGTCTGACATGTATAAAAGCCATTAAGCATTATTTTACTTTTAGTTGTAGGATGGATGAAGTGATTACCCTTGAGCATAAGATTGCATTGAATGCAATTAAGACATGGAAAGCATCCATTTCTTTTCCTGCCCAGAAATGTGGTTTTTATTTCATGGGTGTTTGATCTGAATTCGAATCACGCAAAGTTTTATTCCGCCGATATGCTTTCATGGGAATTTGTTGAAATTCCTCTATCTGTGGATATGATCGCCTTAGGATTGGCCAATGTTTCCTCACTAGATTAAGAATCTTATCACTATACCTGTGAAATTGGAAAATAAATGGTATCCTAGATTTAGTTGATCTATATTTTTTATAATTACATGTCTTAACTGGCTTTAGAATCTTATTTAGGACAAGGGCCTCATCCCCACAACCCTGGCTGGTGGTTGTGGGGGTTTGCGGGCAGGGGGCTTATCGGAATCTGGAAGCCCCCTTTAACAAAGGGACCCCCAGATCCCAGCCCTTCCCTGTGTGAAATGGGAAGGGGGTACTTACCCCTACCATTTCACTAAAAAACTGTCAAAAATGTTAAAAATGACAAGAGACAGTTTTTGACAATTCCTTTATTTAAATGCTTCTTCTTTCTTCTTTCTTCTATCTTCCTTCATCTTCTGGTTCTTCTGGCTCTTCTGGTTCTTCCTCCGGCATTCTCGTCCAGCATGTCCTCCGCGGCGTCTTCTATCTTCTTCTCCTCGGGCCGCTCCACACCCATGGCATGGGGGAGGCTCCCGCTCTTCTCTTTATCTTCTTCATCTTTTTCTCTTATTCTTTTCTTATCTTCTTCTCTTCTTCATTTTCTTCTCTGGGCCGCTCCGCATCCATGCTGGCATGGAGGGAGGCTCCCGCTGTGTGACGGCATCTCCTCGTCTGACGGTTCTTAAATAACGGGGGGCGGGGCCCACCCGGTGACCCCGCCCCCCTCTGATGCACGGTGACTTGACGGGACTTCCCTGTGACGTCACGGGGAATGCCACAGGGAAGTCCCATCATGTCCCGTGTGTCAGAGGGGGGCGGGGTCACCTGGTGGCCCTGCCCCCCTCTGACGCACAGGACATGACGGGACTTCCCTGTGGCATTCCCCGTGACGTCACAGGGAAGTCCCGTCAAGTCACCGTGCATTAGAGGGGGGCGGGGTCACCGGGTGGGCCTGCCCCCCGTTATTTAAGAACCATCAGACGAGGAGATGCCATCACACAGCGGGAGTCTCCCTCCATGCCAGCATGGATGCGGAGCGGCCCGGAGAAGAAAATGAAGAAGAGAAGAAAAGAAGAAGAGAAGAAGATGAAGAAGATGAAGAGAAGAGCGGGAGCCTCCCCCCATGCCATGGGTGCGGAGCGGCCCGAGGAGAAGAAGATAGAAGACGCCGCGGAGGAGATGCTGGACGAGAACGCCGGACGAAGAACCAGAAGAGCCAGAAGAACCAGAAGAAGAAGATGAAGAAGATAGAAGAAAGAAGAAGCATTTAAATAAAGGAATTGTCAAAAACTGTCTCTTGTCATTTTTAACATTTTTGACAGTTTTTTAGTGAAATGATAGGGGTAAGTACCCCCTTACCATTTCACACAGGGGGGAGGGCTGGGATCTGGGGGTCCCCTTGTTAAAGGGGGCTTCCAGGTTCCGATAAGCCCCGCGCCCGCAGACCTCCACAACCACCGGCCAGGGTTGTGGGGATGAGGCCCTTGTCCTCATCAACATGGGGACAAGGTGTTTTGGGGGGCTACCCCAAAGCACCCTCCCAATGTTGAGGGCATGTGGCCTGGTACGGTTCAGGAGGGGGGGCGCTCTCTCGTCCCCCCTCTTTTCCTGCGGCCTGCCAGGTTGCGTGCTTGGATAAGGGTCTGGTATGGATTTTTGGGGGGACCCCACGCCAATTTTTTAAAAATTTTGGCACGGGGTTCCCCTTAAAATCCATACCAGACCTAAAGGGTCTGGTATGAATTTTGAGGGGGACCCCTACGTCATTTTTTTTTTTAAATTTTGGCTGGGGTTCCCCTTAATATCCATACCAGACCTGAAGGGCCTGGTATGGAATTTAGGGGGACGCCCACGTTGTTTTTTTTTTTTTTACATTTTGGTTCGGGGTTCCCCTGTGGGGAATTCCCACGCCGTTTTTATCAATGAACTTCTATGTGTATTGTCGGACCGGCAATGCAATAGCCGCGAGTAGTTTTAAATGGGTTTTTTCCTTCGAAATGTCATTTTGCTGTCAGACTGTTCTAAACACAGGAAATATGTGCCCCTTTACAGGCATACTATAGACACCCCCAGCTACGAAATTTAAAGGGATATTACACTTTTATTGTTTGACTTTAAGCATTATTAAAATCACTGCTCCTGAAAAAACGGCGTTTTTAAAACTTTTTTTTGCATTGATCCATGTCCCCTGGGGCAGGACCCAGGTCCCCAAACACTTTTTATGACAATAACTTGCATATAAGCCTTTAAAATTAGCACTTTTGATTATTCATGTTCATGTCCCATAGACTTTAACGATGTTTGCGTGTTTGAACGAACTTTTTTCCTGTTCGCATGTTCTGGTGCGAACCGAACAGGGGGGTGTTCGGCTCATCCCTACTATACTGTCCACTACACTACAGTGATCACTATACTATACTGTCCACTACACTGACCACTATACTGTCCACTACACTGACCACTACACTACACTGACCACTATACTGTCCACTACACTGACCACTATACTACACAGACCACTTTACTGTCCACTACACTACACTGACCGCTATACTGTTCACTACACTGACCACACCACTACACTGACCATTATACTGTCCACTACACTACACTGTCCACTACACTTACCACTACACTGTCCACTACGCTACACAGACCACTACACTGTCCACACCACTACACTATACTGTCCACTACACTGACCACTATACTGTCCACTACACTGACCACTATATTGTCCACTACACTATACTGTACACTATACTGACCACTACACTGTCTACTACACTACACTGACCACTATACTGTCCACTACACTGACCACTATACTGTCCACTACACTATACTGTCCACTACACAATCCACTACACTGTCCACTATACTGACCACTGCATTGAGAACTACATTGTCCACTACACTACAATGACCACTATACTGTTCACTACACCACACTGTCCACTGCACTATACTGATCACACTACACTGACCACTACACTGTCCATTACACTGACCACTACACTACACTGACCACTATACTGTCCACTACACTACGAACTACACTAACCACTATACTGTCCACTATACTACACTGTTCACTACACTGACCACTATACTATACTGTCCACTACACTGACCACTATACTATACTGTCCACTATACTATACTGTCAACTACACTACATTGACCACTATACTATACTGTCCACTACACTACACTGACCACTATACTGTCCACTACACTGACCACTATACTGTCCACTACACTGACCACTATACTGTCCAATACACTACATTGACCACTATACTGTAGACTATACTGTCCTCTACACTACACTCACCACTATGCTATCCACTACACTACACTGACCACTATACTGTCCACTATACTGTCCACTATAATGTCCATTACACTACACGGACCACTATACTGTCCACTACACTGACTGCTATACTGTCCACTACACTGACCACACCACTACACTGACCACTACACTATACTGTCCACTACACTACACTGACCACTATACTGTCCACTATACTACACTGTCCACTACACTGTCCACTACACTATACTGACCACACTACACTGACCACTACACTATCCATTACACTACACTGACCACTACACTACACTGACCACTATACTGTCCACTACACTACAAACTACACTACACTGACCACTACACTGATCACTATACTGTCCACTACACTGTTCTCTACACTATACTGTCCACTACACTACACTGACCACTATACTGTCCTCTACACTACACTGACCACTACACTGTCCACTACACTGACCACTATACTGTCCACTACACTGACCACTATACTGTCCACTACACTGACCACACAACTACACTGACCATTACACTATACTGTCCACTACACTGACCACTATATTCTCCACTACACTGACCACTATCCTGTCCACTACACTATACTGAGTCCTCTGACGGCCACTACATCCTCCGGAACATCCCTGGTGTCAGTGTGTGGGCAGCGGCTTGGTGCAGCTGCCCTAGAAGAGGGGGTTCACACACTGCTCCGTTCAGCTGTGAATGAGCCAGCTTGTGACACACAGCACTTCTCGCCCCTCTCTCCCTGCCTGTGCGTTACATCGATGAAGAGCAAGAGGGAGCGGGAAGAATAAACAAGTAGTCGACAGCCACATTAAAGCCCCTCCTGCACCATTCAACCTTTATATCTGGGCTGAGGATAAAGCCACAGGCACTTGTGACCTCCCTAAACAAGAGATCTAACAAGCTGGTAAGCGGCAGTATTATTACTGGTGGATGATCTTTCCTATCATACTCTATCACATCTTCCTGGGTGTCGTGATTACATGTCACTACAGAATAGAGGGTTGAGGAACCATCACTTGAACTGTCATTATGAACCATACGTCTTTTTAACAATCCAATGGAGTAGATTGGACATTTGGAGAACTCTTGTAGTCTTCATTGTGTCATTTTTGTATATTTTTTTGCATACTTCACTTGTGTTATGTTTATCATTTATGCAATACTGGGTTACACAGAAATTTTACAAGTCTATTATATCAGATTAATCACGTATATGTCACTTTATTTTTGTTTATAATAAGCATACAGCGCAGCTTTTTCTTTTTTGTTTTGTTTGCTGTGTGTGTCTCATATTAGAGTTGCCGCTTTTTTTCTCATTTTTGATGTCATTCTTATAGTGACACTAGGATAGTGCAGTAAAACACTTTTTCCACACTACACTGTCCACTATACTGACCACTACACTGTCCACTACACTGAGAACTACACTGTCTACTACACTACACTGACCCTTATACTGTCCACTACACTACAGCGTTCACTACACTGACCAGTACACTACACTGACCACTGTATTGTCCACTACACTGACCACTATTCTGTCCAGTACACTATACTGTACACTGCACTACACTGTCCACTACACTACACTGTCCACTATACTGACCACTACACTGTCCACTAAACTGAGAACTACACTGTCCACTACACTACACTGACCACTATACTGTCCACTACATTACACTGTCCACTACACTGTACACTATATTGACCACTACACTGTCCACTACACTACAAGGACCACTACACTGTCCACACCACTACACTGTCCACTACACTGACCACTACACTATACTGTCCACTACAGTGACCACTATACTGTCCACTACACAATACTGTCCACTACACTGACCACTATATTGTCCACTACACTGACCACTATACTGTCCACTACACTGACCACTATACTGTCCACTACACTATAATGTACACTACACTGTCCACTATATTGACCACTACACTGTCCACTACACTGCCTACTACACTATACTGTCCACTATACTGTCCATTACACTGTCCACTATACTGTCCACTACACTGACCACTATACTGTCCACTACACTGACCACTATACTGTCCACTACACTATACTGTAAACTACACTATCCACTACACTGTCCACTATACTGACAACTACACTGAGAACTACACTGTCCACTACACTACACTGACCAGTATACTGCCCACTACACTGTCCACTACACTATACTGACCACACTACGCTGACCACTACACTGTCCATTACACTACACTGACCACTATACTGTCCACTACACTACACTGACCACTATACTGTTTACTACACTATGAACTACACCACAATGACCACTATACTGTCCACTATACTACACTGTTCACTACACTGACCACTATACTATACTGTCCACTACACTGACCACTATACTATACTGTACACTATACTATCCACTATACTATACTGTCCACTACACTACAGTGACCACTATACTATACTGTCCACTACACTACACTGACCACTATACTGTCCACTACACTACACTGACCACTACACTGACCACCACACTACACTGACCACTATACTGTCCACTACACTACACTGACCACTATACTGTACACTATACTACACTGTTCACTACACTGACCACTATACTATTCTGTCCACTATACTGACCACTATACTATACTGTCCACTATACTACATTGTCCACTATACTATACTGTCCACTACACTACATTGACCACTATACTATACTGTCCACTACACTACACTGACCACTATACTGTCCACTACACGGACCACTATACTACACTGACCACTACACTGTCCACCATACTACACTGAGCACTATACTACACTGAGCACTATATTGTCCACTACACTACACTGACCACTATACTGTCCACTACACTGACCACACCACTACACTGACCACTACACTATACTGTCCACTACACTACACTGATCACTATACTGTCCACTACACTGCACTGTCCACTACACTGTCCACTACACTATACTGACCACACAAGAACATGAATAATCAAAAGTGCTAATTTTAAAGGCTTATATGCAAGTTATTGTCATAAAAAGTGTTTGGGGACCCAGGTCATGCCCCAGGGGACATGTATCAATGCAAAAAGTTTTAAAAATGTCCTTTAGGTCTGGTATGGATTTTAAGGGGAACCCCGCACCAAAATAAAAAAAATGGCGTGGGGTCCCCCCAAAAATCCATACCCGACCCTTATCTGAGCATGTAACCTGGCAGGCTGCAGAAAAAGAGGGGGGATGAGAGAGCGCCCCCCCTCCTGAACTGTACAAGGCCACATGTCCTCAACATTGGGAGGGTGCTTTGGGGTAGCCCCCCAAAACACCTTGTCCCCATGTTGATGGGGACAAGGGCCTCATCCCCACAACCCTTGCCCGGTGGTTGTGGGGGTCTGCGGGCGGGGGGCTTATCGGAATCTGGAAGCCCCCTTTAACAAGGGGACCCCCAGATCCCAGCCCTCCCCCCTGTGTGAAATGGTAAGGGGGTACAAAAGTACCCCTACCATTTCACAAAAAAACTGTCAAAAATGTTAAAAATGACAAGAGACAGTTTTTGAAAATTCCTTTATTTAAATGCTTCTTCTTTCTTCTATCTTCTTTCAGTTTCTTCCTCCATCTTTTTCTTCTTCTGGTTCTTCTGGTTCTTCCTCCGGTGTTCTCGTCCAGCATCTTCCTCCGCGGCATCTTCTTCTCCTCGTGCCGCTTCACATCCATGATGGCATGATGGGAGGCTCCCGTTGTGTGATGCTTCTCCTCTTCTGACGGTTCTTAAATAGCGGAGGGCGGGGCCACCTGGTGACCCCGCCGCCTCTGACGCATGGGGACTTGACAGGGACTTCCCTGTGGAATTCCCCATGACGTAAGAGGGGGCGGGGTCACCCGTTACATTACCCCCCTCTGACGTCCATGGGGGATCGGGGTCAGATGGGAGGGGGACCTGTGTAAGTTCACCTTACAGATTTTTCTGTAAGGTGAACTTACACTTTAAGTAGCCATGCGACAGACTCAAGCAGAAGGGGAGACCAATAAGAAATGCTATATACCAGGCTTTATGAGAAATGCTACATACCAGGCTTTGTGAGAAATGCTATATACCAGGCTTTGTGAGAAATGTTATATACCAGACTTTGTGATAAATGCTAAATACCAGGCTTTGTGATAAATGCTATATACCAGGCTCTATATGTTGAATCTTTTCTCTCTATGTCAAATCTTTTCTCTCTATGTCAAATCTTTTATTTCTATGTAGAATAATCTCGGACTAATAGAGCTAAGATTAGGCACATTCGACTACAGGTTGGATGGCCACAGATCACTATTGTCAATGCCATGTCGAATCTCCTATCTATATCGAACTGTTGTCGCAACGAAAACAAAAAAAAAAGCATTTGTTTATGTCGGATCTTTCGGGTTTCGGATTCTGCATGTTCATCATCGTTTATTAAAATGATAACGAAAATACCCGAAATTCGGACGAAAATGCATTCGGATGAAAACTAATGCACATGTCTACTCTGCTGTGATTCTGGGCTGTATACTCTGCTGTGAGTCTGGGCTGAATACTCTGTCCTGTGATGAGCTGTGATGATCTGTCCTGAGGTGTATACTCCTGACACTATGGGTGGAAGCAAGTGGAATACAGGGGACGGAGTGGGTGGATGCTATAAGGGGTGGGGGTTATAAGTGGGAGGGTTCAAAAAGGAGGGGTGAGTCTGGCGCCCCCATCCTAAAACTTTACCAGCTGCCACTGATTCCATTCTGGACATTCTCTTCATATCAGGATCTGTGTATTACCTGCAGAGGGGGAGGAGCTCCCACAGACCATGTTCTTATCTTCTTCTTTCTATAGTTACTTCCCAGCCTCCTTCATCCCTTCATAGAAAAATAAAATGAGAGTGTTAAAGGAGGAAATGTTGCTGTGATGATGGAAAAGAGGGAGGGGCTCATACTGTGCTTTATAAGAAATTATGGAAAAGTGAGGGGCCCTCACCATGCAGGGGCCCACACACTCATGTCCATCCAACCATTGGGATAGCAGAATGTATGCCTGGTGTGCTGGGCTGTCATGTGTACAGGCTGAGAACACACATCTGATTGGCTCACTGACACAATGGATAAACAGTGGGGGATGGGGGGTATTTATATTTCTGTGAAGGTAAAACCTTGTGGAAGATTGTAGGACCCGACTAAGATTATTATTGGTGGAACTGATTTTCCCCATCCCCATTTGTAATGATAAAACTTGGGATAAGGAATAAACTCTACATCATCTGGGAAATCTGTGATTGGCACAGGAAATCTCAATCATCTCTCTCATTCGGCCCGAGCATAAGTTCAGGCCGAATTTTGGTTGTTCGGACATTCGGCGAACAGCGAACAATATGCAGTGTTCACGGCAAATTTGAAAGCCGCGGAACCCCGTTAAAGTCTATGGGACACGAACATGAAAAACCAAAAGTGCTAATTTTAAAGGCTTATATGCAAGTAATTGTCATAAAAAGTGTTTGGGGACCCGGGTCTTGCCCCAGGGGACATGGATCAATGTAAATAAAAGTTTTGAAAACTGACATCTTTTCGGGAGCAGTGATTTTATTAATGCTTAAAGTGAAACAATAAAAATGAAATATTCCTTTAAATATCGTGCCTGCGGGGTGTCTATAGTATGCCTGTAAAGTGGTGCATTTTTCCCGTGTTTAGAACAGTACCACAGCAAAATGACATTTCTAAAGGAACAAAACTTGATTTGATTGTAAAAAAGGTGCAGCAAAGGATCTTATGTTGGTGAAACAGGACAGAAGTTGCAAGCGAGGATGAATTTGCACAGACATACCATCAAGGAACATAAAGAAGACAGTTTATGCACACCTGTGGGACATCATTTCTCACAATCGGACCACACTATAGAAGACCTCAATGTCTTAGTTCTTAAAGGGAATTTCAGAACTATCCAGGAAAGGAAAACGTTTGAACTAAGAATGATACTTCTTTTTGACACGAAGAATAACGGCCTGAATTTAGATACTGGTTTCCTTACACATTATGCTAAAGTTTTACGACCGCTCTGTGACTAGCATCCCCCTCCCCCCACACATTCCCATCTATCTCTCCCTCTGTCTTATCTCACTAACTCTGCTGCTATCTTTATTACCATTGATTTGTATGTGTTTTGGTTTTCTCTTTTTTTTTTTTCTTCTTTAACATTCTGCTTAAAAATTTGTGAATCAGTACTGCTTGGACCTTGAAGAAGGGGACATACCCCGAAAGCTTGTCCTGAAAAATTGTATGTTAGTGCAAATAAATAAAAAAAAGTATCACGGACAGTACTCTAAAGGAACAAAAGTAATTTAAAACTGATTGCAGCTGTAATGTATTGTCAGGTCCCGGCAATATAGGTAAAACTCATTGAAAAAATGGAATGGGTTCCCCCCAGTCCATTACCAGGCCCATTGGGTCTGGTATAAATATTAAGGGGAACCCTGAACCAAAACAATTTTTTAAAAAATTGCGTAGGGGACCCCCCCAAAGTCCATACCAGACCCTTCTGGTATGAATATTAAGGGGAACCCTGTGCAAAAAAATTTTAAAAAATGGCTTAGGGGTCCCCCCAAAATCCATACCAGACCTGAGGGTCTGGCATGTATTTTAAGGGGAACCCTGTGCCAAAATTTTTAAAAAATAACATGGGGTCCCCCCAAAATCTATACCAGACCCTTATCCAAGCACACAACCTGGCAGGCCACAGGAAAAGAGGGAGGATGAGAGAGCGCCCCCTCCTGAACTGTACCAGGCCACATGCCCTCAACATGGGGAGGATGCTTTGGGGTCTCCAAAGCACCTTGTTCCCATGTTGATGGAGACTAGGGATGAGCTTCAAGTTCGAGTCGAACTTATGTTCGACTCGAACATCAGCTGTTCGCCAGTTCGCTGAACAGCGAACAATTTGGGGTGTTCACGGCAAAATCAAAAGCTGTGGAACACCCTTTAAAAGTCTATGGAGAAATCAAAAGTGCTAATTTTAAAGGCTTATATGCATGGTATTGTCATAAAAAGTGTTTGGGGACCTGGGTCCTGCCCCAGGGGACATGGATCAATGCAAAAAAAGCTTGAAAAATGGCTGTTTTTTCAGGAGCAGTGATTTTAATAATGCTTAAAGTGAAACAATAAAAGTGTAATATTCCTTTAAATTTCATACCTGGGGGGTGTCTATAGTATGCCTGTAAGGGGGCGCATGTTTCCCGTGTTTAGAACAGTCTGACAGGAAAATGACATTTCAAAGGAAAAAAGTCATTTAAAACTACTCGCGGCTATTAATGAATTGCCGGTCCGACAATACACATACAAGTTCATTGATAAAAACGGCATAGGAATTCCCCACAGGGGATCCCCGAACCAATTTTTTTTTTTATATGATGTGGGGGTCCCCCTAAATTCCATATCAGGCCCTTCAGGTCTGGTATAGATGTTAAGGGTAACCCCAGCCATAATTTAAAAAAAAATGACATGGGGTCCCCCTCAAAATCTATACCAGACCCTTCAGGTCTGGTATGGATTTTAAGGGGAACCCTGCGCCAAAATTAAAAAAAATAATGGCATGGGGTCCCCCCAAAAATCCATACCAGACCTTTACCTGAGCACGCAACCTGGCAGGCCGCAGGAAAAGAGGGGGGACGAGAGAGCGCTCCCCCTCCTGAACCATACCAGGCCACATGCCCTCAACATTGGGAGGGTGCTTTGGGGTAGCACCCCCAAAACACCTTGTCCCCATGTTGATGGGGACAAGGGCCTCATCCCCACAAGCCTTCTTCTGGTTCTTCCTCCAGTGTTCTTGTCCGGCATCTTTCTCCGTGGCGTCTTCTTCCCTTCTTCTCCTCGGGCCGCTCCGCATCCATGATGGCATGATGGGAGGCTCCCGTTGTGTGATGCTTCTCTTCTGACGGTTCTTAATTAACGGAGGGCGGGGCCACCCGGTGACCCCGCCCCCCTCTGATGCATGGGGACTTGACGGGGACTTTCCTGTGGCATTCCCTGTGACGTCACAGGGGGGCGGGGTCACCCATTACATGGACTTGTCAAAAACTGTCTCTTGTCATTTTTAACATTTTTGACAGTTTTTTTGTGAAATGGTTACCATTTCACACAGGGGAAAGGGTCGGGATCTGGGGGCCCCCTTGTGAAAGGGGGCTTCTTAATTCCGATAAGCCCCCTGCCTGCAGACCCCCACAACCACCGGGCAAGGGTTGTGGAGATGAGGCCCTTGTCCCCATCAACACGGAGACAAGGTGTTTTGGGGGTGCTAACCCAAAGCACCCTCCCAATGTTGAGGGCATGTGGCCTGATATGGTTCAGGAGGGGGGGCGCTCTCTCGTCCCCCCCTCTTTTCCTGTGGCCTGCCAGGTTGTGTGCTCGGATAAGGGTCTGGTATGGATTTTTGGGGGGATCCCACGCCATTTTTAAAAAAAAAATTGGCGTGGGGTTCCCCTTAAAATCCATACCACACCTGAAGGGCCTGGTATGGAATTTAGGGGGACCCCCCACGTCATTTTTTAAAAATTTTGGTTCGGGGTTCCCCTGTGGGGAATTCCCATGCCGTTTTTATCAATGAACATTTATGTGTTTTGTCGAACCGGCAATTCATTAATAGCTGTGAGTAGTTTTAACCACTTGACAACTGGGCACTTAAACCCCCTTCCTAACCAGACCAATTTTCAGCTTTCGGTGCTCTCACATTTTGAATGACAATTACTCAGTCATTCAACACTGTACCCATATGAAATTTTTGTCCTTTTTTCACACAAATAGAGCTTTCTTTTCGTGGTATTTACTCACCATTGGGTTTTTTATTTTTTGGTGTTTTTTCATTATTATAAAAGAAAAAAGACTGAAAATTCAGTAAAAAAAATGAAATTTTCTTTGTTTCTGTTATAAAATTTAGCAAATTAGTAATTTTTCTTTGTAAATTTTGGCCACAATTTATACTGCTACATATCTTTGGTAAAAATAAGTACAAATCGGTGTATATTATTTGGTCTTTGTGAAAGTTATAGAGTCCAAAAGCTATGGTGCCAATATCTGAAAATTGATCACACCTGAATTACTGACGGCCTACCTATATTCTTGAGACCCTAACATGTCAGAAAAGTACAAATATCCCCCAAATGACCCCTTTATGGAAAGAATACATTCCAAGGTATTTAGAAAGATGCATGGTGAGTTTTTTGAAGTTGTCATTTTTTCCCACAATTCTTTGCAAAATCAAGATTTTTTTTTCTTTTTTTTTCCCACAAAAATGTCATATTAGCAGGTTATCTCTCACACACCGCATATGCATACCACAAATTACACCCCAAAACACATTCTGCTATTACTCCCGAGTATGGCGATACCACATGTGTGAGACTTTTACACAGCGTGGCCACATTTTGAGGCTCAACATGCAGGGAGCACCTCCAGGCGTTCTGGAGCACCCAGGCCAATTCTGACATTTCTCTCCTACATGTAAAAATCATCATTTATTTGCTAGAAAATTACATAGAACCCCAAAAGATTATATATGTTCTTTTTAGCAAAGCCCCTAGAGAATACAATGGCGGTTGTTGCAACTTTTTATCTCACACGGTATTTGCGCAGCAATTTTTTTAACGCTTTTTTTTGGGAAAAAAAACTGTTTTGTGCTTTAAAAAAAAACAAAACAGTAAGGTTGGCCCAATGTTTTGCATAATGTGAAAGATAAAGTTGCACCGAGTAAATAGATACCTAACATGTCACCCTTCAAAATTGCACACGCTCGTGGAATGGCGCCAAACTTCGCTACTTAATAATTCCCATAGGCGACGCTTTAAAATTTTTTACTGGTTACATGTTTTGAGTTACAGAGGAGTTCTAGGGCCAAAATTATTGCTCTCGCTCTACTGATCGCACCGATACCTCACATGTGTGGTTTGAACACTGTTTTCATATATGGGTGGGACTTACGTGTGCATTCACTTCTGCATGCGAGCACACGGACAGGGGCGCTTTAAAAATATATATATATATTTTTTTATTGTTCATTTTACTTTATTTATTTTAGTTTGACACTTTTTTCCAAAAAAAAAAAGAAATTGATCACTTTTATTCCTATTACAAGGAATGTAAACATCCCTTGTAATAGGAATATGGCATGACAGGTCCTCTTTAAAGTGAGATATGGGGTCAATAAGACCCCACATCTCACCTCTAGGCTGGGAAGCCTGAAATAAAAAAATAAAAAAACGATTCTGGCTTTGATCGTAGCGGTGAGTCGGTAGAAGCACCAGAGGGTGGCAGGAAGGGGGGAGGTCCCCTCTCGCCTCCCATAAAAATGATCAAGCAGTGGAACAGCCGCTATGATCGTTCTGGTGTATGGAATCGCTGGCTGAAAAAGCTGATATCTGAAAGATGCCCGTAGCTGCACCCATCATTCAGATATCCCCGCACAAAGTCAAGGATGTTGTATGACGGCCGGTGGGCAGGAAGTGGTTAAAAAAAGTTGTCCATTTATACAATATTTTTAACACATATCATATACATACCAAAAATGACACCCCAAAATAGATTCTCCTACTCCTCCTGAGTATGGCGATACCACATGTGTGAGACTTCCACAGCCTGGCCACATACAGAGGCAGAGTATATCCGAGTATAGTCGAGTATGGCTGAGCATGGCTGAGCATGGCTGGGTATGGCTGCGTATGGCTGGGTATGGCTGGGTATGGCTGCGTATGGCTGGGTATGGCTGCGTATGGCTGCGCATGGCTGGGTATGGCTGCGCATGGTTGGGTATGGCTGCGCATGGCTGGGTATGGCTGGGTATGGCTGAGTATGACTGGGTATGACTGGGTAGTGCAGGGTAGTGCAGGGTATTGCGGAGTATTGCAGGGTATTGCGGAGTATTGCATCGTATTGTGGGGTATTGCGGGGTGTTGTGGAGTATTGCAGAGTATTGCGGGGTGTTGCAGAGCAGTGCAGAGTATTACGGGGTGTTGCAGAGTATTGCGGGGTGTTGCAGAGTAGTGCAGAGTATTGCGGAGTATTGCAGGGTATTGAAGAGTATTGCGGGGTATTGCTGGGTATTGTGGGGTATTGCGGGGTATTGCAGAGTATTGTGGGGTGTTGCGGAGTAGTGCAGAATATTGTGGAGTATTGCAGAGTTTTGTGGGGTATTGCAGAGCATTGCAGGGTATTGCAGAGTTTTGTGGGGTATTGCAGAGTATTGCAGGGTATTGCAGAGTATTGTGGGATGTTGCGGAGTAGTGCAGAGTATTACGGGGTATTGCAGAGTATTGTGGGGTATTGCAGAGTATTGTGGGGTGTTGCGGAGTAGTGCAGAGTATTGTGGGGTATTGCAGAGTATTGTCGGGTATTGCAGAGTATTGTGGGTGTTGCGGAGTAGTGCAGAGTATTGCAGAGTATTGTGGGGTATTGCAGAGTATTGCAGAGTATTGTGGGGTGTTGCGGAGTAGTGCAGAGTATTATGGGGTATTGCAGAGTATTGTGGGATGTTGTGGAGTAGTGCAGAGTATTGTGGGGTATTGCAGAGTATTGTGGGGTATTGCCGAGTAGTGCAGAGTATTGTGGTGTATTGCAGAGTATTATAGTATGGAGGGATGGCTGAGTATGGATGGATGGCTGGATGTGACTGTATTTGTCACAGAGCAGCGTTGTGGGTGCTACAGATGCGGCCCACAACGCTGCTACCATCCGATCCCTCTCCCGCTCCTCCCCCTCTGTACCGATCGGTACACAGAGGGGAGGGAGGAACCAGGGGGCGCGCGAGAGCAGGATTCTGGGAGGACGTCCATGGACGCCCTCCCAGGATAAGCCGACCGCGCTGTAGCCGTCTTTCAGCTATGGCCCGGTCGGCATGTGGTTAAATTACTTTTTTTCCTTTGAAATGTCATTTTGCTGTCAGACTGTTCTAAACACAGGAAACATGCGCCCCTTTACAGGCATACTATAGACACCCCCCAGGTACGAAATTTAAAGGAATATTACACTTTTATTGTTTGACTTTAAGCATTTTTAAAATCACTGCTGCCGAAAAAACGTCCGTTTTTAAAACTTTTTTTGCATTGATCCATGTCCCCTGGGGCAGGACCCAGGTCCCCAAACACTTTTTATGACAATAACTTGCATATAAGCCTTTAAAATTAGCACTTTTGATTATTCATGTTCGTGTCCCATAGACTTTAATGGTGTTCGCGTGTTCAAACAAATTTTTTGCCTGTTCGCATGTTCTGGTGCGAACCGAACAGGGGGGTGTGGGGTTCTGTGTGCAGGGGGCTTAACAGAATCTGGAAGCTCCCTTTAACAATGAGACCCCCAGATCCCGGCATCCCCCCTATGTGAATTGGTGTCGGGTACATTGTACCCCTACCGTTTCACAAAAAAAGTGTCAAAAATAGTAAAAAAGTCATTTATTAAAAGAAAAAGGCCCTGCGATGTAGATCCTTCTCACGCCGCCCGACGAGCCGGAAAAAAAATAAGCCGCAACAGCTCTGCCTCCATGGGGGGATCCTGCCGAGTGATGCTTCTTCTCAATGACAGCTGTTTTATAGCTGAGGTCGGGGCAACTCGTCGACATAAATAGGCGATCCTGCCATGTGACATCAGAGGAGGACGTGTCTCCTGTTTACATTACCAGGTGGCCTCGCCCTCAGCTATATTACAGCTGTCACAGAGAAGAAGCGTAATTTGGTGGGAGCCTCCCATGGAGGCAGAGCTGTTGCGGCTTTTTTTTTCTTTTTTTGATCCATCTGGCGGCATGAGATGGCTCTGCATCACGGGACATTTTAATTTTTTTAATTTTTTTTTAAAAGGACTTGCTCTAAAGTTTTTGTGAAATGGTAGGGGTACAATGTACCCATTACCAATTCACATAGGGGGAGCCCGGGATCTGGGGGTCCCCTTGTTAAAGGGGCTTCCAGATTCCGATAAGCCCCCTGCCTAAAGACCCCCACAGCCACTGGGCAAGGGTTGTGGGGATGAGGCCCTTGTCCCCATCAACATGGGGACAAAGTGCTTTGGGGAAAGCAACCTCCCCACATTGAGGGCATGTGGCCTGGTATGGTTCAGAAGAGGGGGCGCTCTCTTGTCCCCCTCTTTTCCTGGCACCTGCTAGGTTGTGTGCTCGGATAAGGGTCTGGTATGGATTTTGGGGGACCCCTACACCTTTTTTTTTATTTGGCGCAGGGTTCGCCTTAATATCCATACCAGACTTGAATGGCCTGGTATGGATTTTGGGGGGATCTCCACGCAATTTTTTTTTTTTAAATGTATATTAATACCAGACCCAAAGGGCCTGGTGATGGACTGGGGGGAACCTATGCCATTTTTTTTCAATGAGTTTTATCTATATTGCCAAGACCCGACAATTCATTACAGCCACGATCAGATTTAAATTACCTTTTTCCTTTAGAAATGTCATTTTGCTGTGGTATTGTTCTAAACACAGGAAAAATGTGTCACTTTACAGGCATACTATAGACACCCCACAGGCACAATATTTAAAGGAATTTTCATTTTTATTGTTTCAATTTAAGCATTAATAAAATCACTGCTCTCGAAAAAACGCCTGTTTTTAAAACTTTCCTTTGCATTGATCCATGTCCCCAGGGGCAGGACCCGGGTCCCCAAACACTTTTTATGACAATAACTTGCGTAAAAGCCTTTAAAATTAGCACTTTTGATTTTTCATGTTTGTGTTCCTATTCATTATCTTTATAACTACAGAGACCTCCAATGGGTACTACAGAAATTGTATAGAATGTTTGTCACCCATCCTTCCATTTTTATTTACAGTACGGTTTTCGTACAAAAAAAAATTGTAAGAGCAAGACTACGCATGCTCAGAAATGAAAGAATACATGGAAACTATTCAACAAAACTATTCAACACATTACGTCACTTCTGACGTTGTATTCTGTCGTCTGAAAATTTTCGTATTGTGAGTAACCTATTCACTTTCGACATGAGACTCGCATGCCACAAAAAATGGAATAGAAAATCTAAGTGTGTGTACGAGGCTTAAGACTTATGCCGCGTACACACGAGCGGACTTTCCGGCAGACTTGGTCCGACGTTCTTCCCGCCGGACTTTCCCCGGAGTTACGGCGGACTTTCAGAATGAACGGACTTGCCCACACACAGACAGGTCCGTTTATTTTGAACGTGACTCGGGTACAACGGGACTAGAAAAGGAAGTCAATCTCGCCGCTTTTATCGGCGAGATTGACACCTTGCGAGCCCCATCGTGGGGCATCCCAGGCCCTTAAGTCTGGTATGGATTTTAAGGGGAACCCCCTACGCTGAAAAAATGGCGTGGGGCCCCCCTAAAATCCATACCAGATCCCGATCCGAGCATGGAGCCCGGCCAGTCAGGAAAGGGGGTGGGGACTAGCGCCCCCCACCTGAACTGTACAAGGTCGCATGCCCTCAACATGGGGGGGTGGGTGCTTTGAGGGTGGGGGCGCCCTGCGGGGGGCCCCCCACCACAAAGCACCTTGTCCCCATATTGATGAGGACAAGGGCCTCTTCCCGACAAACCTGGCCGTTGGTTGTCGGGGTCTGCGGGCGGGGGGCTTATCGGAATCCAGGAGCCCCCTATAATAAGAGGGCCCCCAGATCCTGGCCCCCCACCATATGTGAATGAGTATGGGGTACATGGTACCACTACCCATTAACCTAGGGAAAAAGTGTCAATAATAGAACACACTACACAGGTTTTTGAAGTAATTTATTAGACAGCTCCGGGGGGGTCTTCTTCCAACTTCGGGGGTCCCTCCAGTTCCTCTTCTCCAGGCGTCTGGTTGGTTCTTCTGCGCTCCATCTGGGCTCTTCTCCCGGTGTTCCAGTTCTTCTGCCGGCTCCTCCGCTGTCTTCATGCCGCTCTTTTGCCAGCGGAGGTCCAGACTTCTGGCCTCTGGCTTCTGGGCTTCTGGGCTTCTTCTCTTCTTCCCATGTTGACACGACGGTCTCTCCGGCTGGAATGCTCTCTGAGAGCTCTGATGTGACATTTTAGGGGGTGTGGTCACCGGGTGATGTTGACCACGCCCTCTAAAACGTCACAGTCCCAGCATGCCCAGGGACTGTGACGGCAAAAGGGGGCGGGGTCTCCACCTATATAAGTCACATCGGAGCTCTCAGAGAGCATTCCAGCCAGAGAGATCGTCGTGTCAACATGGGAAGAAGAGAAGAAGCCCAGAAGCCAGAGGCCAGAATTCCGAACCTCCGCTGGCAAAAGAGCGGCATGAAGTCAGCGGAGAAGCCGGCAGAAGAACTGGAACATCGGGAGAAGAGGCCATAGGGAGCGGAGAAGAACCAACCGGACGCCGGGAGAAGAGGAACAGGAGGGACCCCCAACGGCGGAAGAAGACCCCCCCGGAGCTGTCTAATAAATTACTTCAAAAACCGGTGTAGTGTTTTATTATTGACACTTTTTCCCTAGGTAAATGGGTAGGGGTACCATGTACCCCATACTCATTCACATAGGGTGGGGGGCTGGGATCTGCGGGCTCTCTTATTATAGAGGGCTCCCGGATTTCGATAAGCCCCCCGCCCGCAGACCCCGACAACCAACGGCCAGAGTTGTCCTCATCAACATGGGGACAAGGTGTTTTTTGGTGGGGGCCCCCACAGGGTGCCCTCTCCCCCAAAGCACCCACCCCCCATGTTGAGGGCATGCGGCCTGGTACAGTTCAGGAGGGGGGGCGCTCACTCATCCCCACCCCCTTTCCTGACCGGCCGGGCTGCGTGCTTGGATCGGGGTCTGGTATGGATTTTAGGGGGGACCCCACACCATTTTTTTGGTGTAGGGGGTTCCCCTTAAGATCCATACCAGACCTAAGGGCCTGGGATGCCCCGCACTCGCTGCAATAGGAAAATGTACTCTGCCCTTGCGTTGTATCTGGTCCGTCGGACCAGCATACAGACGCATACAGACGAACGGGCTTTCCGTCAGGAACTGAGTCTGGCGGACTAAGATTTGAAGCATGTTTCAAATCTAGGTACGGCGGACTTTTGGGACAAAAAAGTCCACCGGAGCCTACACACGGTCGGATTGTGCGGCGGACTCTGGTCCTCCAGATCAAGTATGCCGGAAAGTCCGACCGTGTGTACGCGGTATTAGTATATGTGTTACTTCCAATATAACAGATCTTACCCTCTATCCACAGAGAAGCCGGCATTCCGGAGGACTTCACAACAATGTCTCACTTCTGACTCTGACATCTTCTCATCATCATCCAATGTTATCTGCAGATAGGTCAGAGTTGGGTTTGTAGAGATAACAGAGCAAAGATCATCACAGCACCATAATGTCCCTTTACAGTCCATAATCCTGGAGGGAGAAGCAGGAAAGAGGTGAAATGTTCTTCCAGGGTGGGGCAGAAGTAGACAAATCTAATGAATAATCAGTGGGCGGGGTCTTAGAAAATGAAATGTTCTTCCAGGGAGGAGCAGAAGTAGACACATCCAATGAATAATCAGTGGGCGGGGTCTTAGAAAATGAAATGTTCTTCCAGGGAGGAGCAGAAGTAGACACATCCAATAAATAATCAGTGGGCGGGGTCTTAGAAAATGAAATGTTGGGACATATGGATGGAATATTGGTTGGACCTCCCCTGTGAAATGGAGGTAAGTTGTCACCCACCTGAAAAGTCTTAGTGTGGAGTTACACTGTTGCGGGTACATTGTGGAGTACGTGGTAACGCACACATTGGAGGTGGGAATGGCTCCATATAGATTCCCTTTCACACTAAACTGCGGCACATCGATGGAAACCGGCCACATAGGAAATAATATGATTTGTACTTCACATGCGTCTCCATGCAGCAAAATCCATGAGGATCGCTAAACACATTGACAAGCAATGATAATATGTCAGCAGATCAACCAATCATTGGACACTCGGGCGGAGCCGGGTGATGTAATTTCCTGCCTGGAACTGAGACAGGAAGTGGTGCTGGTGAGTGATATTATCTACTGCCCAATTGGTTGCTGGATATGCTGACATATTATTGGTTGTCAGTGCATTTATTTTAAATAAAGAGACAATGGTTTTGAAGGATGTACTTCACTATTGGTTACATTTTTGTTTTATTTGGAGTTCTATATCCATCCAATCAGGAGGGACCAGATCCCTTAAAGGGACCCCACGCTTGTGACAGCTGATCTTGTGGGATGTACCCTGAGCCCATTGAGCCCCCCAGAGGGGGGACAAGCACATGACACCTATATTGTATATGGGGCCAATACCTGAGGGGGGAATTCATCAGTACGGAGGTGGAGGACTCTGAACACACTTCATTTTGTAGTGACACACTGGAGGGGGCACCATCATTGAGGAAGATTGATCACAGATATATGGACTTTCCTCTTATATATATTCAACTAGATACATTCATTTTGCAGCACTGGAGTTGTGTCATCAATTACTTGTAACTAGTTATTGTTTTTTACATTCATAATTTCCATTAGTAATGAGTTAGTTTGTAATATGTATTCACAGCACTGGGGTTGTGGTATTACCAGCCAATCACAGCACTGGGGTTGTGGTATTACCAGCCAATCACAGCACTGTGGTTGTGGTATCACCTGCCAGTCAAAGCACTGGGGTTGTGGTATCACCAGCCAGATGCAGTGCTGGTGCTTTGATATCAATTAGCTGTATAAAATTGTTGGTTTCTGCAGAAAGTGTATTAATACCAATTCATTATTCTGCAGCACATTGTTCCAGCACTGAGGTTGTGGTAGTAGCAGACATATATTATATGTAGTATTTGCTTTGTATTATAATTGTTGCTGTGTAATTATTATTTGGAAGTATCAGGATCAGGTGGTTAAGTGGTTTGTTACATAGTTACACAGCCGTGTAGTAACACCGGGGTTGTGGTAACACTTACCTCTGTCTGCAGGTAGGTTGTCTGTTTGTGTAATATAGAGAAGAGCTACACTAGTTTGTCATTTAGTGTATAAAATATGTAAAAAGATAAAGAATGACAGAAAATACAAAAAAGACAAAAAGGACAGACACAGTCTGGCTGTGAGAATAAAACAGAAATAAACTTTTTCTGAGGATTATCCTGTAACAGGAACATGTCAGGAACATCCGCTATTCACTGGTTAGATCGGATCCATGCAGGGGCGGACTGATCAGTCGGTCCATTCGGACGTGGACCGAGGGTCCGACCGCTGAAGGGGGCCCGTCAGCGCCACCTGCTGGAACCAGCTTGGGGTCCAGGGACAAAAAACTTGCAGCCGCGGCCCCCGGCAACAATCTTTTGTGTTGCCTCGGAGGGTGAGGGGTGAGGGCGAGCGTCGCTGGGTCACATAGAGCAGTGATTTCCTTTTTACCCAGCGTCCGCTGTCATCGAATGTCCCGCCTCCTGCACTGGCTCTTTTGATAGACATCACACAGGAGGCGGAACATCTGATGACAGCGGACGCTGGGTAAAAGGGAGATCCCCACTCTGTGTTACCTGGTGGCTCTCCTCTCTAACCCCCATACACTGATCAGACTGCATGGAGGGGACACTGTGAGGCTGTATGGATGGGACACTTATCAGACTGCATGGAGGGGACACTGTGAGGCTGCATGGAGGGGACACTGATCAGACTGCATGGAGGGGACACTGATCAGACTGCATGGAGGGGACACTGGTGAGGCTGCATGGAGGGGACACTGATCAGACTGCATGGAGGGGACACTGGTGAGGCTGCATGGAGGGGGACACTGATCAGACTGCATGGAGGGGACACTGACGAGGCTGCATGGAGGGGACACTGGTGAGGCTGCATGGAGGGGACACTGGTGAGGCTGCATGGAGGGGACACTGATCAGACTGCATGGAGGGGACACTGGTGAGGCTGCATGGAGGGGACACTGATCAGGCTGCATGGAGGGGACACTAGTGAGGCTGCATGGAGGGGACACTGGTGAGGCTGCATGGAGGGGACACTGACAAGGTTGCATGGAGGGGTCACTGATCAGGCTGCATGGAGGGGTCACTGATCAGGCTGCATGGAGGGGACACTGATCAGGCTGCATGGAGGGGACACTGGTGAGGCTGCATGGAGGGGACACTGACGAGGCTGCATGGAGGGGACACTGACGAGGCTGCATGGAGGGGACACTGACGAGGCTGCATGGAGGGGACACTGACAAGGCTGCATGGAGGGGACACTGGCAAGGCTGCACAGAGGGGCTACATGAAGGGGGACACTGGTGAGGCTGCCCTGAGATGACTCTGGGGAGGCTGCATTGAGGAGACACTGATCAGGCTGCATGGAGAGGACATTGGTGAGGCTGCATGGAGGGGACTCTGGTGAGGCTGCCCTGAGGGGACACTGGTGAGGCTGCCCTGAGGGGACACTGGTGAGGCTGCCCTGAGGGGACACTGGTGAGGCTGCATTGAGAGGACACTGACTAGGCTGCACGGAGGGGACACTGGCGAGGCTGCACAGAGGGGACACTGGCGAGGATGCAGAGGGGACACTGGCGAGGCTGCACAGAGGGGACACTGGCGAGGCTGCACAGAGGGGACACTGGCGAGGCTGCACAGAGGGGACACTGGTGAGGCTGCACGGAGGGGACACTGGTGAGGCTGCACTGAGTGGACACTGGCGAGGCTGCACGGAGGGGACACTGGTGAGGCTGCACAGAGGGGACACTGGTGAGGCTGCACAGAGGGGACACTGGTGAGGCTGCACAGAGGGGACACTGGTGAGGCTGCATTGAGGGGACACTGGTGAGGCTGCACGGAGGGGCCACTGGTGAGGCTGCACAGAGGGGCCACTGGTGAGGCTGCACAGAGGGGCCACTGGTGAGGCTGCACAGAGGGGCCACTGGTGAGGCTGCACAGAGGGGCCACTGGTGAGGCTGCACGGAGGGGGCACTGGTGAGGCTGCATGGAGGAGGCACTGGTGAGGCTGCATGGAGGGGGCACTGGTGAGGCTGCACTGAGGGGACACTGGCGAGGCTGCATTGATGGACACTGATGAGGCTGCATTGATGGGCGCTATTTCTAACATAGACTCTTAAATGGACACAGAGTGGACACGCACACCACGTCATTATGTGTTGCACCGCGCGCATCCGTGCACTGGGCCTGCTGCAAACCTCCTAGTTCTACTGTCCCGTATAGGGCAAAGGCGGCCGACTCCCTCCAAGTCTCTCCCTCGCCTCGGCAAACAGTGCCCGGTATGGTGGAACGAGGAGAGGACACATCAGCCAGCCACAGCAGGGCCAGGGCACCAGCCAACTGTAACCCACCCACCCACGGTGACGCACCCACACCAGGGAGCCAGCCAGCCACAGCAGGGTGCCAGCCACAGGGGACGCAGGAGCCAGCCACAGAGAACGCAGGAGCCAGCTACCGAGGACGATGGAGCCGGCCATCCACGGCAGGGTGCCAGCCACAGAGGAAGTGGGAGCCAGCCACAGAGGACGCAGGAGCCAGCCAGCCAGCCACAAAGGACGCGGGAACCAGCCACAGCTACAGTAGCCATAGTTAAGGTAAGAGGAGAGCTACTCGGTGCCAATTTTATTTCTACTTTGTGAGAGGTTGGGGCAGGGGTGAGAGTCATGGCACAAGGAGGGGGTCCAGTGAGGACCAGAGTAAATGAAGGTGTTCACTGTACACTCTGTTAGAAAGAGGCCCCCCTCCAGGTCCCATTATACTCCTTTGTAGTCTCTAATGGGACCTGGAAGGGGATCTCTCTCTAACAGAGACTCTCTAATGGACACTGTTAGAGAGAGACCCCCCTTCAGGTCCCATTAGACTCTGTTGTAGACTCTAATGGGGCCTGGAGGGGACGTTTTCTAACAGACTGTCTAATGGACACTGTTAGAGAGAGACCTCCCTCCAGGTTCCATTTTAAAAAAGGCAGAAATTGTACTTTGTGCAAAATGTAGAGGCGGGATCAGGGGTGGGCCATGGGCGGGGTCAGAGGTGGACCATGAGCTGGGCCTGACAGGGGGCCCTTGCTTTATTTGGTCCGGGGGCCCTGGGTGTTGTCAGTCCGCCCCTGGATCCATGGGAATCCCCCGTCCATATCTCAGGATCCTCAATTTATGGATGTGGGTGGACTTTAGCCATCAGCCAATCAACCCTGGGGGGTGTTCCCTTCCCAGCCCACAAGCCGGTCCTGCGGTCTGAGGGAACCAGAGCTAAATGGACCATGAATGGTTCTGATGGATGAGGATCGGATTTTTAACACCGGCATGTCAGTCTGATCCCAACAAGACCAATCAGTGCTTGTCTGGTGTGATCAGACTCCATAGAACCATTCTGGGAGTTTCTCCTGGATTCTATCCTCACTACACATACAATGTTATATGTACATGTACCCCAACATGTTTACAATCAGGAGGAATTATTTCCATCTCTCTGCAACTAATATTTTATTTTGTATGAGAGATAAAATAGATTCCTCTGATCTCTGATATAAATCAATGTCTGGCAGACAGTTTGGGGTCTTCTCACTGTATCGGCCTCGTCCCCTGCTGGGCTTGTAGATGAAATGACTAGGACTTCTCTTTGAGCCTCAGTGAGGTGATAATTTTATATCTACAATAGGGATGGGCCGAACACCCTCCTGTTCGGTTCACAGCAGAACATGCAAAAAATTTGTTCGAACACACGAACACCATTAAAGTCTATGGGACACGAACGTGAAAAAGTTATTGTCATAAAAAGTGTTTGGGGACCCAGGTCCTGCCCCAGGGGACATGGATCAATGCAAAAAAAGTTCTAAAAACTAACGTTTTTCCGGGAGCAGTGATTTTAATGATGCTTAAAGTGAAATAATAAAAGGTGAAATATTCCCTTAAATTTCGTACCTGGGGGGTGTCTATAGTTTGCCTGTAAAGTAGCGCATGTTTCCTGTGTTTAGAACAGTTCAGAGCAAAATGACATTCCTAAAGGAAAAAAAGTAATTTAAAACTAGTACTAGTGCTAGTGCCGGCTAATTATTAATTGTCGGGTCTCTGCAATACACATAAAAGTCATTGAAAAAAATGGCCCGGGGTTCCCCCACAGTGCATTACCAAGCCCTTCAGGTCTGGTATGGATATTAAGGGGCGCCAAAATTAAAAAAAAATGGAATGGGGTCCCCCTAAAAA
This sequence comes from Aquarana catesbeiana, assembly GCF_042186555.1. NCBI lineage: Eukaryota > Metazoa > Chordata > Amphibia > Anura > Ranidae > Aquarana > Aquarana catesbeiana. Next base: position 743,066,851 of record NC_133326.1, on the reverse strand, counting down.
TCCATACCAGACTCTTATCCGAGCATGCAACCTGGCAGGCCGCAGGAAAAGAGGGGGGACGAGAGAGCGCCCCACCTCCTGAACCAAACCAGGCCACATGCCCTCAACATGGGGAGGATGTCCCCATGTTAATGGAGACAAGGGCCTCATCCCCACAACCCTTGCTTGGTGGTAATGGGGTCTGTGGGCGAGGGGCTTATCGGAATCTGGAAGCCCCCTTTAACAAGGCCCCCCTGTGTGAAATGGTAATTGGGTAATTGGGTACAAATGTACCCCTACCATTTCACAAAAAAAGTGTCAAAAATATTAAAAATGACAAGAGACGTTTTTTGACAATTCTTTTATTAATGTTGTCTTCTTTCCCCGCTTCTTCTTCCATCCTCTTCTGTTCTTCATTCGGTTTTCTTCCTCCATCTTGTTTCTCCCCCATTTCTTCCTCTGGTCCTCTGCTTCTTCCTTTGGTCTTCTTCTCCGGCATCTTCCTCCGCGGCTTCTTCTTGCCCCTTCGTTCTTCGGACGATCCGCATCCATGGGAGGTTCCCGCTGTGTGACGCTTCTGTTCCTCTGACACTTCTTATATAACTGAGGGCAGGGCCACCCGGTGACCCCACCTCCCTCTGACACATGGGGACTTCACTGGGACTTCCCTATGGGTTTTTCCTTGGCGTCAGAGGGGGCGGGGTCACCCGTTACGTAACCGGGTGACCCCGCCCCCCTGGCATCACGGGAAAACCCATAGGGAAGTCCCCGTAAAGTCCCCATGCGTCAGAGGGGGGCGGGGTCACCTGCCCTGGCCCTGCCCTCAGTTATTTAAGATTAGGGTCTGGTATGGATTTTGTAGGGGAATCCCCACGCCATTTTTTTTTAATTTTGGCGTGGGGTTCCTCTAATATTCATACCAGACCCAAGGGGCCTGGTAATGCACTGTGGGGGAACCCCAGGCCGTTTTTTTCATTGACTTTTATGTGTATTGCAGAGACCCGACAATTCATTAATAGCTGGCACTAGCGCTAGTACTAGTTTTAAATAACTTTTTTCCTTTAGAAATGTCATTTTGCTCTGGACTGTTCTAAACACGGGAAACATGCGCCACTTTACAGGAATACTATAGACACCCCCCAGGTACGAAATTTAAAGGAATATTACACTTTTATTGTTTCACTTTAAGCATTATTAAAATCACTGCTCCTGAAAAAACGTCCGTTTTTGAAACTTTTTTTGCACTGATACATGTCCCCTGGGGCAGGACTCAGGTCCCCAAACACTTTTATGACAATAGCTTGCATATTAACCTTTAAAATTAGCACTTTTGATTTCTCCCATAGACTTTTAAAGGGTGTTTTGCGGCTTTCGAATTTGCCGCGAACACCCCAAATTGTTCGCTATTCGGCGAACATCCAATGTTCGAATCAAACTCATGTTCGACCCGAACAGACAGCCCATCCCTACAAGGATGGGGGGATTGTATTGGCATCTAGGAGTCACTTCTGGTCTAGAGACTCGCTCTGTCCTTCCAGATTCTAATTGAGGACCATCTGTCTATGATTGGTCACTGAATGAAGAGAATACGTCCTGTGCATCTTCTGGTCTGTTTCAGCTCCAAAATCAGCCCAAAATTTGGGCTGAAATCGGACCTGAAATGGTAAATGGACATGCACCGGACCCCTTGCTGTGAACTCCAGTGTGAACCCAGCCAAAGTCTGATCTCTGATAGTCAGTGGAGGGGGAGGGGATGAAAGCCAATAACAGCGAGTGACCTGAAGGACTATGATGGGAAGTCCCAGTGTAACCAGCCAATCAGAAGTCTGTCTTTGTATAACTTTCATCTAGGTCACATGTCTGGATCCCTCACATAGAAGATTTATACCAGAATTCTGCAGAATATTATATCATTTATAGGATAATTCTCACCTCAGCTCCTGCAGAGTACAGCCAGGATGTCTGAGCCCCTCACATAGAAGTTTTATTCCAGAGTCTTCCAGATTATTCTCTAATAAATCCAGTGTGGTGAGGGATCGATTATTGATAAGAATGGATCGGAGATCATCACAGCCTGAGGAAGTCACACCACATTGCCACAACCTGCAGAGACAAATCCAGACACATGATATTATATTATATGAATATGAGGAATTATTCTCATTTAGTGAAAAGTAACATAACATCACTAGAGCGGAATATCAGGATATACAGAATGTTATACAGAGGAAAGATCTTGTTATTAGGGAAGCTGATAAAGGTGAAGGTGTTGTAGTACTTATGTCTACACAGTATAAAGAGGGGGCGCTGTGACAGCTCAGTTACCCCCTTATGTACCCGGTTATTAAGCAGGACCTCACACAGTGTCTCATACAGGGGCTTCTGAAATTGATAGATAAAAGGAAAGGATCTGGGGGGTTTATGAAATAAAACAGCAGAATTTCTGATGGTGGATACCCCAGTGACCCCAATATTCCATCGCCTTCCTAAAGTCCACCAATCAGGAGTTCCCATTGAAGGTTACCGGATTGTGGGAGGAATAGGATCCCTTATAGAGAATGTAGGGGGGGATGGGTGGATATACTGTACATTTACAGCCTTTAGTGCTAAAACTTCTGGGATATATTAGAGATACAAGTACTATATTGGTGGATATTGCACATTTACAATGGGATTCTACATTCACATGGGGGACACTTCACATTAACCACTCCAGCCCCTGAAGGATTTACCCCCTTCCTGACCAGAGCACTTTTTGCGATTCTGCACTGCGTCGCTTTAACTGACAATTGTGCGGTCATGTGATGTGACTCCCAAACAAAATTGACGTCCCCACAAATAGAGCTTTCTTTTGGTGGTATTTGATCACCTCTGCAGTTTTTATTTTTTGCGCTATAAACAAAAAAAGAGCGACAATTTTGAAAAAAATGCATTATTTTTTACTTTTTGCTATAATAAATATCCCCAAAAAATATACAATTTTTTTTCCCCTCAGTTTAGGCCAATACGTATTCATCGACATATTTTTGGTAAAAAAAAAATCGCAATAGGCGTTTATTGATTGGTTTGCGCAAAAATTATAGCATCTACAAAATAGGGGATAGTCTTATGGCATTTTTATTATTATTTTTTTTTTTTACTAGTAATGGTGGTGATCAGCAATTTTTATTGGGACTGCTACATTATGGCGGACACATTGGACACTTTTGGCGCTTTTTTGGGACCATTCACATTTATACAGCGATCAGTGCGATTAAAAATGCACTGATTACTGTGTAAATGTGACTGGAAGTGAAGGGGTTAACACTATGTGGCGCTGTAGTGGCTAAGTGTGTCCTAGGGAGTGATTCTAACTGTGGGGGGATGGGCTACGTGTGACACATCACTGATCACTGCTCCCAGGGAGCTGTGATCAGTGACAGTGTCACTAGGCAGAATGGGGAGATGCTCGTTTACATTAGCATTTCCCCGTGCTTCCTCTCCATGAGACGATCGTGGGTATCCCCACGGACATCGAGTCCCTGGGACCCGCGGTCTGACTCATGGAGCTCGTGGCGGGGATGCGCGATCGCGGCGGGGACGCGCGTGCGCGCATCTGCTATACAGACCTTGTGAGATCACGTACATTAATGTGATTTTGCGCAGCGGAGCCAACCTGCCGCAGTAAAACTGTGGCGGCTGGTCCGCAAGTGGTTAAAGCACTTTATTCTTCACTCCCCCATTCTTTAGTGTCTCCAGCAATCAGATGTAGCAAGGTCTCTGGGCTTGTCCATACTAATGAGAACTTTCCAGGCCAAAGATAGCTGACATCCTTCTGTATGTGGTGGGTTGGAAATGCATAGTGGGTGCAAGGTGGACAAAGTTATTGGGCGTCAGACACTTCTTGAATGTAAAAGAAGTTTTATTTCTCTTAACAGTCCTTTTTGTATTTTTGGGGAAAAGAGGGTTAGGGCCAGAACACCCTTAAGTAGTTGTAGATTAAATTGGCAGACACCGAGACTTGAATAGGAGGACAGCTGTGCAGGGAAAAGCCCCAGCAAGGTGTCACATCTGCAAATGCAGAAGTGCTGTCTCCTATGACAACAGGACAATTTAACAGTTCCTAACTCAAACGTAACAGTTGCTTCAGCTTCACTACAACTGCCTCTTGTAGTTCTTCAACACTGAGCTCCTGGTCTCTAACTAGACCCACTGATTCACTGACTCTGAATCCCTTAGGGTCGGTTCACACTGGGGCGACTTGGGATCCGACTTGTACGCCCTCAAGTCGCCCCAAGTCGCCCCAGAAAGAGATTCAATGGGAGTGAACGGGAGCGTCTTAATAGACACTACTGAAGTCGCTCCGACTTCAGAGCGTACTCCCTGTACTACTTTGATCCAACTTGGTAGGCGACCTGTACCATAGAAATCAATGGAAGTCGCCTCCAAGTCGGATCTCTCTGTAAAGTCAAGCGACTTTGCAGGGAAAACCCCTCCCTCCCCCCCTCCCTCCCAGAGAGATGATTGCCCTGTGATTGGCCACAGCCGAAGTCGCCTGTCATGGAGGCGACTTCAAGTCGCCTTGTAATTTGCTAAAGTCGCGCTGAAGTCGCGCTGAAGTTGCGTCGAAGCCGCGTTGAAGTCGCCGTACAAAGTCGCGCTGAAGTCGTGTTGCCCCAGTGTGAACCGACCCTTAAGCTCCTCCAATATCAGAAGTGATATCTCCCTCAAGCATCAACCACGTTTCCCTGCTGGGTCCCTAGCTTGGCACTCCAAATACTTCTCAAGCTTCACCCCTGCTGGCTGGCTTTGTCCGTGGCTTAACTCACAAGGCTGCTCTGCAAGCGTCTCCTCCGCTGGTTGGGTCCCTGACTTGATCACTGCCTGAAGTTTCCCGATTCTCCACTCTGCCCGTTGGGTGAGAATGTTGCTCTGTTTCTTGCTTCAGTTACTCACTGTGGTCCCTGGTAATAAGGTGTTTGGTCCCTTCTACCTCCAACCAAGACAGGTTCTCCGGCTGACAGAGTCATCACTTCTGGTTGGACTGCAAGCCGCAATCCCAACTCTGTGCTGCTCTCCTACTTCTGGATAGGCCCTCACACAGTCTAGCAGCCAGATGCCCCCAAGGATAGGCCCAATCTCTGGCCTAACAGTCCAGGGCACACAGCACAAATTCACCCAGACAGCCGTCCAGTTGGCACAACACATAGATCACCTGACCTCTCCCGAATATATAGGCTCTCCCAGCAGGTCAAGGGATTCAAGAAAACCCCTGCCCATTGGCTGAGATACCCCATATACCCATAACCTGACCTTGGTTTGCCCTTCTCAGCTCTACTACCACCAAGTACCTGGCCACCGGGCGGTAGAAGAGAAAAGTGCAACAAGGCCAAACTTAGGGAGAAATCAATAGATCTCCAACAATTGACCAGGGTAACTACTCCTGGCAAGTAAATTTGTGAGGGGCATCCCTGACTAAGCCCCAGGGTGCTACAAAGATATCATCTCCATAAATATAGATCATGTACTAGGATGTTACAAGAATTATTACAGAGGATGTGAAGGATAAAGTTATTTTTTACCTTAACCACTTCAGCCCCATAAGCAAGCTACCGGCTACCAAAGTTCCAGTTTCTTGCGGCTTCATACTGGTTTCCATCTCCCCGCCTTCACACAGTGTAATGCCCCGTACATATGATAGGATTTTCCGACGGAAAATGTTTGATAGGAGCTTATTGTCGGAAATTCCGACCGTGTGTAGGCTCCATCGGACATTTGCCATCGGAATTTCCATTACACAAAATTTGAGAGCTGGTTCTCAAATTTTCCTACAACAAAATCCGTTGTCGGAAATTCCGATTGTGTGTACACAATTACGACGCACAAAGTTCCACACATGCTCGGAATCAAGCAGAAGAGCAGCACTGGCTATTGAACTTCATTTTTCTCGGCTCGTCGTACGTGTTGTACGTCACCGCGTTCTTGACGTTCGGAATTCCCGACCAACTTTGTGTGACCGTGTGTATGCAAGACAAGTTTGAGCCAACATCCGTCAGAAAAAAAACATGGATTTTGTTGTCGGAATGTCTGATCGTGTGCATGGGGCATTAGAGAACTATCGTTGTGCTCCGGGCGCACTTGCGCACGCATGCGCGCATGAGAAACCTTGTGGATCACAGACGCGCCAATGCGCGTGCGCAAAGAAGTATGCGCATCCGTAGGAGCACGTCCCTTTGGTGCCAGATGGCCTTTTTAGTGGTGCACTGACTTATAACAGATGCTGACTGATCTTCAGCTGTTCCTGTACCCATACCCTGTATAATCCTGCTATCACCTGCCTGATATCCATTGCTGAACATTGGCTTTCCTTGACCTTGCTTCTGGACTCTGCTACATCTCTGATAACTGGCTCCTGATCCCAACTTCCTATTTGATCCTGCTCCTGCCTGATGATTTGGTACCTTGCTGCCCGCCTGCTTTCGAACCCCGCTATCCCTGTGACTTCACTTCTGTCTCCTGTTTCGCTCAATGCTGTCTTGAGGTGGTCCGCAACTCCGCTCCTGTGACCTGCTGCGACTTCCTGCATTCCCAAAGTCGCATCATCTTCTTCAAGCTTCCAGGGCTACATCTGCTGGCACTCGTGTTCCTCCTATCCCTTGGGTCCTTCTGTCTCCACTCTCAGCGGGACCCGGGTTGGAGATACAAGAAAGGCTGACCTCATCACTTCAGACTCCGACCAGGTACGTGACAGTATCAGTCAGCCAACAATGGAGTCTGAAAGGAAGGCCTCGCCTTTTATGGACATCTGCCAATCCATTTCTGCACTAGCCCATACTGTGCGGAATCTCCAAGAGGACCTTGGCCGGATGGAAGGTTGACTACCGAACCTGCTTGATGTCTCACCTGCCTCGACCCCCCTTGCTCTTGTGAGTTCCTTTGTGCAAACAGACTTTTGCCTGCTCAGTGAAACCATTCTTCCTCCTGAACCCAGAGTGCCTTTGCTTGAGCATTTTTTAGGGGATCGCAAACAGTTCCGTACCTTCCAAAATGCTTGTGAAATTTATTTTTCCTTGTTACCTTGAACTTTCTCATCTGAAAGCATTAAAGTGGGATTCATCATCACACTCCTACTAAATGAACCACTTTCCTGGGCTCATCGTCTTAGAGAACAAGATGATCCGGCTCTGACAACCTCTGACTCCTTCTTCTTAGCCATGTCCCAACTTTATGCTGATCCTTTCTTCCAGCAGACTGCTGAATCCACACTTGGTAAACTACAACAAGGCTTAAGATCTGTTGAGGACTATGTAACTGACTTCCGTGTTTGAAGTATGGATACTCAGTGGAATAAAGCTGCTCTCCACCATCAATTTTGTCTTGTACTCTGACACACTAAAAGACGAACTTGCCCGTGTAGGGGTACCCACATCTCTGGAAGACCTGATCCATCTTGTCATCCAAATTGACCAAAGGCTACGTGAAAGGCAATCTGAGAGGGCTAATATCAAGCCACTTGCACCCCAAGAACTATTGCTTCTGTTTCTGCAGTTACTACCAGAATACCAAGGGTACCTCACAAGAGTAAGGAGCATCATGAACCTCCCAGTAAAAGCTTTCCAAGGCCACCTCTGTCCTCTTCTGAACGCCTCCGGCGAGAAAATGACAGACTGTACATTTACTGCGGAGTGGCAGGCCATTTCATTCGGACTTGTCCTACAGTAGGTGACCGCGATATTGTGTCAATCTCGCCGCATTTCTCGGTGAGATTTGACACCTGTGAGCCCCGTCGCAGGAACCAGTGCCAAGATGGCTCACTCATCGGGAAAGGAAAACTTTGTTTTCCTCCCGCGATGAGTGACAGGCAGCGCCGACAGCTGTCTGGTATGAATCCTGAGGCGGGAACACCGCGTCAAATTTTAAATGAAAAAAACGGCGTGGGTTCCCCCCCAGGCCCTTAGGTCTGGTATGGATTGTAAGGGGAACCCCCTACGCTGAAAAATTGGCGTGGGGGTCCCCCCAATCCATACCAGACCCTTATCCGAGCACGCAGCCCGGCCGGCCAGGAAAGGGGTGGGGACGAGCGAGCGCCCCCCCCTCCTGAGCCGTACCAGGCCGCATGCCCTCAACATGGGGGGTGGGTGCCTTGGGGGAGGGGGGCGCCCTGCGGGGGCCCCCCCACCCCAAAGCACCTTGTCCCCATGTTGATGAGGACAAGGGCCTCTTCCCGACAACCCTGGCCGTTGGTTGTCGAGGTCTGCGGGCGGGGGGCTTATCGGAATCCGGGAGCCCCCTTTAATAAGGGGGCCCCCAGATCCCGTCCCCCCACCCTGTGTGAATGAGTTTGGGGTACATGGTACCTCTACCCATTCACCTAGGGAAAAGTGTCAATATAAAAAAAACACAGTACACAGGTTTTAAGAGTAATTTATTAGTCAGCTCCAGGGTCTTCTTCCGACTTCGGGGGGGTCTCCTACCGACTTCTCCCAGTGTTCGGCCTCTTCTCTTCTCCCGGTGTTCGGCCTCTTCTCCCGGGCCCCGCCGCTATCTTCTTCCAGCTCTATTGCCAGCGAGGGGCCCGGTCTGCTGCCGCTGTCTCGCCGCCGTTGTCTCGCCGCCGTTGTCTCGCTGCCTCTTCTCTTCTTCCCCGATGTTGACACGACGCTCTCTCCGGCTCGAATGCTGTGTGCGAGCTGCGGAGCCATTTATATAGGCGGTGACCCCGCCCCCTTACGACGTCATGGTCCCAGCATGCGCAGGGACTCTGGCGTCATAAGGGGGCGTGGCCCCAGAGTCCCTGCGCACGTCGTAAGGGGGCGGGGTCACCGCCTATATAAATGGCTCCGCAGCTCACACACAGCATTCGAGCCGGAGAGAGCGTCGTGTTAACATCGGGGAAGAAGAGAAGAAGCGGCGAGACAGCGGCGGCAAGACAGCGGCAGCAGACCGGGCCCCTCGCTGGCAATAGAGCTGGAAGAAGATAGCGGCGGGGCCCGGGAGAAGAGGCCGAACACCGGGAGAAGAGAAGAGGCCGAACACCGGGAGAAGTCGGAAGGAGACCCCCCAAAGTCGGAAGAAGACCCTGGAGCTGACTAATAAATTATTCTTAAAACCTGTGTACTGTGTTTTTTTATATTGACACTTTTCCCTAGGTGAATGGGTAGGGGTACCATGTACCCCAAACTCATTCACACAGGGTGGGGGGCCGGGATCTGGGGGCCCCCTTATTAAAGGGGGCTCCCGGATTCCGATAAGCCCCCCGCCTGCAGGCCCCGACAACCAACGGCCAGGGTTGTCGGGAAGAGGCCCTTGTCCTCATCAACATGGGGACAAGGTGCTTTGGGGTGGGGGGGCCCCCGCAGGGCGAACCCCTCCCCCAAGGCACCCACCCCCCCATGTTGAGGGCATGCGGCCTGGTATGGCTCAGGAGGGGGGGGCGCTCGCTCGTCCCCACCCCCTTCCTGGCTGGCCGCACTGCGTGCTCGGATATAGGTCTGGTATGGATTGGGGGGACCCCCACGCCAATTTTTCGGCGTTGGGGGGTTCCCCTTACAATCCATACCAGACCTAAGGGCCTGGTATGCTCCTGGGGGGAACCCACACCGGTTTTTTCATTTAAAATTTGGCGCGGTGTTCCCGCCTCAGGATTCATACCAGACAGCTGTCAGCGCTGCCTGTCACTCATCGCGGGAGGAAAACAAAGTTTTCCTTTCCCGATGAGTAAGCCAGTGCGACATGCACAGTACCCTGTCGCCGAGAACCAGCGCGATGGTATCACGCTGGAAACACAATCTCGCGGTCAGGTACTGTATAAGACCTGTCAAGCCCGCTCCTACTATGCCTCACATGATGCATCATCCTGGGAGGGATCTGCTACATCTCCCTCCTCCGCTCCGGCTCCAGTTACCGGGAAGGACTATTCTTGTAACCGCAATCATGGACTCTGGAGCCTGCAGTTGTTTTGTGGACTCAGCCTTTGTTACTCTGCATCAACTTCCTGTATGCACCATAAGGCAGGGATTTACTGTACATCTTGCGGACGGCTCTGGTCTCAAGTCAGGGCCAGTTGCACAAGAGACTGTACCCATTCTCTGCCAGACTTCCTCGGAACATCAGGAACTTCTCCGTTTGGATGTCATAACTTCCCCCTTGTTCCCTATTATCCTGGGATTACCTTGGCTAAAGGCCCATAACCCTCATATTGATTGGCTTACTGGAGCTATCTCCTTCTCTTCCTATTATTGTCAGAGACATTGCTACCTGGAAAAGACTATTAATTCTGCTTCTCTCCTTAGCATCCACTCTGAAACTATGAAGTTAGTACCCGTTGCATACCACGGATTCCGGGACGTGTTTAATAAAAAGAACGCAGATACTCTTCCTCCCCACCGGACTTACGATTGTCCCATTGAACTTTTACCAGGGGCTGAGATCCCCTTCGGCCGAATTTACCCTGTCTCGGAACCCGAACTGGAGGCCTTGTGCAAATATATTGAAAGCCTGGAAAAAGGTTTTATTCGGCCCTCTTCCTCTCCAGCAGGCGCCAGTATCTTCTTTGTGGAGAAAAAGGATCACACCCTGAGACCCTGTGTAGATTATTGTGATCTTAACAAAATAACTGTCAAAAAACAGTACCCACTTCCATTAATCCCTGAGTTGTTCCAGAGGCTGCGAGGAGCATGAGTATTTTCTAAACTTGATCTGAGAGGTGCCCACAATCTAGTTCAGATCGGGGAAGGAGATGAATGGAAGACAGCCTTTAGGACACGCTTTGGGCATTTTGAATACTTAGTCATGCCCTTCGGTCTCTGCAATGCCCCAGCCACCTTCCAGCACCTGGTAAATTACATTTTTCGGGACTTCCTTGACCTGTTTATCATAGTCTATCTCAATGACATTCTTATTTTCTCTGACTCGATTGAAATACATTGCACCCATGTGATGAAGGTTTTGAGTAGACTTTGGGAACATCACCTCTATGCCAAGGCTGAGAAGTGTGACTTTGAAAGACAGACAACACAGTTTCTGGGACTTGTCCTCTCCGCTGATGGCATCTCCATGGATCCCCAGAAAGTCGCCGCTGTCTTAGAATGGCCAGCTCCTACAGACCGAAAGGCGGTACAAAGGCTTGTGGGATTTGCTAATTTCTATAGAAAATATATTAAGAACTTTTCTGGCATTACCTCTGCCATTACACTTTTAACTAAACAGCATGTTCCCATCCTGTGGAGTCCAGAAGCACAAGCATCTTTTGAGCAGTTAAAAGCCTTGTTCACCTCGGCTCCCATCCTGAAGCATCCTGATCCATCCTTGGCCTATGTTCTGGAGGTGGACGCCTCTAAAAATGCAGTAGGGGCCATATTATCGCAATGACAGGGTCCTAAATCATTACTCCATCCCGTGGCTTTCTTCTCCAAGAAATTGAATCCATCTGAATTACGACGTAGGGGACCAGGAATTGTTAGCCATTAAAGCTGACCTTGAGGAGTGGCGTTACTTGTTGGAAGGTGCTCTTCACCCTATACTCATCTTCACCGATCACAAGAACCTTGAGTACTTGAGAACAGCTAAAAGACCTATGCCCTGTACACACGGTTGGACATTGATCGGACATTCTGACAACAAAATCCATGGATTTTTTCCGGCGGATGTTGGCTCAAACTTGTCTTGCATACACATGGTCGCACAAAGTTGTCAGAAAATCCGATCGTTCTGAACGCGGTGACATAAAACATGTACGTCGGGACTATAAACGGGGCAGTAGCCAATAGCTTTTGTCTCTTAATTTATTCTGGGCGTGCGTCGGATTTGTGTACACACAATCGGAATTTCCGACAATGGATTTTGTTGTTGGAAAATTTTATAGCAAGCTCTCAAACTTTGTGTGTAGGAAATTCCAATGGAAAATGTGTGATGGAGCCCACACACGGTCGGAATTTCCTACAACAAGGTTCTATCACACATTTTCCATCGGAAAGTCTGACCGTGTGTACAGGGCATTAGACCTCGGCAGGCAAGATGGGCATTGTTCTTCTCCCACTTCACATTTCATATTACCTTCTGCCCTGATTCACAGAATGGTAAACCAGACGCGCTGTCGTGCATATTCCATGATCCAGTTGGACCCTCAGAACCAGACACTATCTTACTGGCCAAGAACTTTCTCCTCCTCCAATAAGACCTGATGACCCAAATAAGAGCTAATTTGTTGGATTACTCCCTTCTCAAGACTTATCTCTCCAGATAAAGGATAGGCTCTATTACCATAATGAACAAATCTTTGTCCCGGAACAGTTTAGGGTTTTTGTTCTGAAGCGTTGCCACGATCATCCCTTTGGCAGGCCATTTTGGGATCCACAAGAGCACTGATCTAATTTCCCATTCTTTTTGGTGGCCAGACTTAATACAGGACTGTAATAAATATGTAAAATCCTGTGTAACTTGTCAACGCAGCAAGACTGATCGAACCAAAACTTGGGGTCTACTGGAATGCTTTCCTGTACTTAAGAAACCATGGAGCATGATATCTATGGATTTCATTGTAGAGCTCCCTCCGTATGAAAACTATACCACCATATTTGTCGTGGTCGATCGTCTGACCAAGATGGCACACTTTGTACCCTTACAAGGAACCCCTTCTGCCGCTGAGACTGCCTCCATGTTCATCCTAGAGTTTGTGAGACTACATGGTATCCCAGACAATATTACCTCTGATTGAGGGGTATAGTTCACTTCCAGATTTTGGAGGGCCATTTGTGAAGCTTTGAACATCGAACTCCGTTTGTCCTTTGCTTACCATCCTGAAACTAATCGACAGACGGAGATAACCCACTAGACTTTAGAACAATACTTGCGTTGTTTCTCCTCTTTCTCACAGGATGATTGGTCACCTCTTCTTCTGCTAGCAGAATTTGCATACAATAACTCCATCCATTCTTCTACTAAACAAACACCCTTTTTCTCCAACTACAGATACCACCCTTCCTTTTTGCCTGAAATATCCGTGGAATATTCTGTGCCTGCTCTTCAAGACAGATTGAGCTTTTTTGAACTCCAATAACAAATTGCTTCAAGACATCATCTATAAAGCCCAGGAAAATAACAAAAAAATTTGGACAGGAAGAGGAGGGGTAACTTGAGTCTGGAACCAGGAGACAAGGTCTGGTTATCCACTGCAAATTTGAAACTTAAGTGTCCCTCCAAGAAACTTGGTCCGAAATACCTGGGACCCTTTCCTGTAAGGAGAAAGATCAACTCTGTGGCCTTCAAACTAATCTTACCTAGAAATCTAAAGATTCACCCTGTTTTCCATATCTCTTTGTTGAAAGCAACAGTGCCCAATCCTTTTCCCATCCGGGATCCGGAAAATCCTCCTCCACTGCTCATTGAGGGCAGTGAGGAATTTGAAGTGGAAGCTGTTCTAAATTGTAGAACCAGGAAAAGCCAAACACAGTTCCAGATCAAGTGGAAGGGCTATGGCTCTGAGGGCAATTCATGGGAACCAGTTTCTAATGTACATGCCCCACAAAAAGTACAAGCATTTTTTCAGCACCATCCAGAGAAGAAGCCCCTGAAGGGCATCCGGAGAACTATTGTTGCGCTCCGGGCGCACTCATGCCCGCATGAGAAACCTTGGGATCACAGCCGCGCCAATGCGCAAAGGAGTGTGCCCGCCCGTAGGAGCGCGTCCGTGGGTCCCTTTGGCACCAGACGGCTTATTTAAGGGGCACACTGACTTGATGCTGACTGATCTTCAGCTGTTCCTGTACCCGTACCCTGTTCAATCCTGCTATCACCTGCCTGATATCCACTGCTGAACCTTGGCTTTCCCCGACCTTCTGGACTCTCCTACATTTCTGATTATTGGCTCCTGATCCAGGCTTCTTATTTGACCCTGCTCCTGCCTGATGATTTGGTACCTTGCTGCCCACCTGCTTCCAAACCTAGCTATCCCTGTGACTTCGCTTCTGTCTCCTGTTTGGCTCAACGCTGTCTTCCGGGTGTCCACAACTCCGCTCCTGCAACCTGCTGCCACTTCCTGCATTCCCAAAGTCGCATCATCTGCTTCAAGCTTCCAGGGCTACATCTGTAGGCACTCATATTCCTCCTATCCCTTGGGTCCTTCAGTCTCCACTCTCAGCGGGACCTGGGTAGGAGATACAAGAGAGGCTGACCTCGTCACTTCAGACTCCAAGCAGGTACGTGACACACAGCTCCAGGGGAAAGCTTGGTGGCATGGTTGGCATTTTATGCATTTATCCATCTACTTTTATGAATGTTCTATTTTGAAGTTTGTTTTATAAAGTTAGGATAGCATAGCCACCTATATAGATCTATCTTTCGACTACTTCACAAAGAGTCATCTATTCCAAGCCAGTAAGCCAGGAGTTTTTCATCAATTGCATCTATCTGTGCTTCTCCTGAAGAAGCGAGACTCCTCTCGCAAAATGCGTTGAGACCTAGCACAGCTATTCTAGACTACTGACAGTCATCTTTATGACATATCCAGGTCTCATGGAAAGGTTTATTACATAAATGTAAAATTTACCAATATGTTGATATCTAATATATTTTCTCTTTTCTGTATTACATGTTGTTTTTAAATGTGTGTTAACCACTTAAGCCCCGGACCATTTGGCTGGCCAAAGACCAGAGCACTTTTTGCGATTCGGCACTGCATCGATTTAACTGACAATTGCTCAGTAATGCGATGTGTCTCCCAAACAAAATTGACGTCCTTTTTTTCCCCACAAATAGAGATTTCTTTTGGTGGTATTTGATCACCTCTGCGTTTTTTATTTTTTGTGCTATAAACAAAAAAATAGCAACAATTTTGAAAAAAACACATTATTTTTTACTTTTTGCTATAATAAATATCCCCAAAAAATATCTAAAACATTTTTTTCCTCAGTTTAGGCCGATACGTATTCTTCAACTTTTTTTGGTAAAAAAAAAATCGCAATAAGCGTTTATTGATTGGTTTGTGCAAAAGTTATAGCGTCTACAAAATAGAGGATAGTTCTATGGCATTTTTATTAATATTTTTTTTTTTACTAGTAATGGCGGCGATCAGTGATTTTTATTGTGACTGCGACATTATGGTGGACACATCAGACAATTTTGACACATTTTTGGGACCATTGGCATTATTACAGCGATCAATGCTATAAAATTGCATTGATTACTGTAAAAATGTAACTGGCAGTGAAGGGGTTAACCACTAGGGGGCGAGGGAGGGTTTAAGTGTTTCTTAGGGAGTGATTCTAACTGTGGGGGGATGGGCTAGCAGTGACACGACACTGATCGCTGCTCCCGATGATAGGGAGCAGACGATCAGTGTCCTGTCACTAGGCAGAACGGGGAGATGCTGTTTACATCGGCATCTCCCTGCTCTTCAGCTCTGTGACACGATCGCGGGCACCTGGCGGACAACGAGTCTCGCGGGCACGGTCACGGAGCTCGCGGCAGGCGCGTGTGCGCACGGCGGGAAATTCAAAGTAACGTACAGATACGTTGCTTTGCCCAGCCGTGCCATTCTGCCGACATAAATGTACAGGAGCCAGTCAGCAAGTGGTTAAATAAATCATTTATACATTTTACCTGAGGTGTGCTCTTTAAAAGTCCCATGGGCAATTTCGTTTTTTGTTGTGTGCCTTTTCTACTTTATGTTTTTAAAAAAATCCAATAAACGAAATTTTAGTCATACATTTAGGCCAAGATGTATTCAGCCACATGTCTCAGGTAAAAAAAATTCAATAAGCGTATATTTATTGGTTTGCACAAAAGTTATAGCGTCTACAAACTAGGGTACATTTACTGAAATTTACACAGCTTTTAGTTTATGACTGCCTATCTCATTTCTTGAGGTGCTAAAATGACAGGGCAGTACAAAACTTCCCAAATTACCCTTTTTTGGAAAGTAGACACCCCAAGGAAATTGCTGAGAGGCATGTTGAGCTCATTGAATATTTAATTTTTTTGTCACAAGTGATTGAAAAATTACAAAAAAAATATGTCACTGAAATGATATATTGCTCACACATGACATGGGTATATGTGAAATTACACCCCAAAAAAACATTCTGCTGCTTCTCCTGAGTAGGAGGATACCACATGTGTGAGACTTTTTGGCAGTCTACTTTTTGGCAGTCTAGCCGTGTACAGGACCCCGAAAACCAATCACCGCCTTCCATAGGCGTGCGCACGGGGTGTGCCGGGTGTGCCTGGGCACACCCTAATCACCCCTTGCTGTCTCCAGAGATTTGCCCCAAAATGCTGCATCCAAGAGAGTGTGTGGCCCGCGCTGCCTGTGAAACAGTTTCACAGGCAGCAGATCGTGAGAATTGCCAGAGCTGTTCATTGTATGAAACTGTCAGATAATGACACTGCATGCAGGAAGTGAGACCAGCTGTCTTAATGTCAGGGAGATATCGGGGGTGGGCGGGACTGAACGGCCATCAAACACAAGCCAATGGGATGGGGTCTAGGCGGGCCGCTACATTTATGTGGCCCCGCCCCCTCTCTAAAGCAGCTGGTGTTTATAGCACTTGGTCCCGCCCACCCCCGACATCGCGGCTCAGTTGTAAGTCATCACAACTCAGCCGTGATGTTGGGGGTGGGCGGGACCAAGCGCCAACACCAGCCAATGATTGGGCTGCTTCAGAGGGAGGGCGGAGCCAGAGAAATGTAGCGGCCCGCCCAGACCCATCCTATTGGCTGCTGTTTGGTAACTGTTCAGTCCCGCCCACCACCAACATCACCGCTGACTTTTAACAGCTGGTGTCTCTCCCTGCATGCAGTGTCATCATCTGACAGTTTTATACACTGAACAGCTGTGGCAATTCTCACGATCTCCTGAATGTGAAATTCCCCCTCTCTCCTATCAGTGCCAACCAATGCTGCCAGTGACAACCAATGCTGCCAATCAGTGCCAACCAGTACTGCCTATCCATACAAGTGCTGCTTATCAGTGCCAACCAATTCTGCCTATCAGTGCCAACCAGTGCAAACTAGTGCTGCCTATCAGTGCCAACCAATGCTGCCTATCAGTGCCAGTGCTGATCCTCAGTGCCAACCAATGCTGCCTATCAGTGCCAACCAGTACTGCCTATCCATGCCAGTGCTGCTTATCAGTGCCAACTAATTCTGCCTATCAGTGCAAACCAGTGCTGCCTATCAGTGCCAACCAATGCTGCCAATCAGTGCCAACCAATGCTGCCAATCAGTGCCAACCAGTACTGCCAATCAGTGCCAACCAGTACTGCCAATCAGTGCCAACCAGTACTGCCTATCCATGCCAGTGCTGCTTATCAGTGCCAACCAATTCTGCCTTTCAGTGCCAACCAGTGCTGCCTATCAGTGCAAATCAGTGCTGATTATTAGTGCCGACCAATGCTGCCTATTAGTGCCAGTGTTGCTTATCAGTGCCAGTGCCAACCAATGCTGCCTATCAGTGCCAGTGCTGCTTATCAGTGCCCACCAATGCTGCCTATCCGTGCCAACCAGTGCTGCCTATCCGTGCCAGAGCTGCTTATCAGTGCCAACCAATTCTGCCTATCAGTGCCAACCAGTGCCAACCAATGCTGCTTATCAGTGCCAAGCAATGCTGCCTATTAGTGCCAACCAATGCTGCCTATCAGTGGCAACCAGTCCCAGTCAGTGCACCCTATCAGTGCCAACCAATGCTGTAAATCAGTGCCAACCAATGCTGTCAATCAGTGCCAACCAATGCTGCCTATCAGTGCAGCGAATCAGAGCCTATCAGTGCCCATAAGTGCTACCAATCAGTGCCCATCAGTGCTGACAATAAGCGCCCATCAGTGCCGCCCATCAGTGCCACCTATCAGTGCTGCCTATCATTGCTACCTATTAATGCACATCAGTGCAGCCTATTAGTGCCCATCAGTGCTGCCTTAGCAGGAATGGTGGAAACCCCTCTACAGATAATTGCAATACAAATTACCTTAAAGTGCAACAAGTTTTTAGTTGGGAGGTTCGCACCATTATAGGACTTTGGAATTTTTATTTTTTAGAGTGATTTTTTAGAGTGTTACACTTAATTGTATATGTTTTAGTTACGGTTATAATGTGAATGATTGCACTTGAAGTTAATTTTCCACCACCCCTGCTAAGTCCATGTCTTTATGGACCTTGTTTGTGCACTGGTGGGCAGTCATGTTGGAACAGGAAGGGGAGATCCCCAAACTGTTCTCACAAAGTTGGGAGCATGAAATTGTCCAAAATGTCTTGGTATGCTGACGACAGAAGAGTTCCCTTTACTGGCACTAAGGTGCCAAGCCCAATCCCTGAATAACAACCCCACACCTTAATTCCCCCTCCACCAAATGATTTGGACCAGTGCACAAAGCAAGATCCGTAAAGACATGGATGAGCGAGTTTGGGGTAGAGGAACTTGACTGGCCTGCACAGAGTCCTGACCTCAAAAAATGCCCTTCTGGAAGAATGGTCAAACATTCCCATAGACACACTCCTAAACCTTGTGGACGACCTTCCCAGAAGAGTTGAAGCTGTTATAGCTGCAAAGGGTGGGCAAACTCAATATTGAACCCTACGGACTAAGACTGGGATGTCATTAAAGGTCATGTGTGTGTAAAGGCAGGCGTCCCAATACTTTTGACTATATATACATACACACGTATATGTGCTTGAGCTTTCGGTGCACACCCTAATGTAATAGGCTGCGCACGCCTATGCCGCCTTCAGACTTTCTAAGGGCGTACTTTTTTTTAAATGATTATTATTAATATTATTATTCACAATTTATATAGTGCCAACAGTTTACGCAGCGCTTTACAATGTAGAGAGGGCAGCACAATTACAGTACAGTTCAATACAGATGGGACAGGAGGGCCCTGCTCGTAGAGCTTACATTCTAAAGGGAGGGGGTGGTGGTACAAAAGGTAATAGATGCGGGGAATGATTTGATGGGGTTGTTAGGAATCTCCTAAAGGTGAACAGGTTGGGGGCTGATCAGATATACCAGGGCAGGGAATTCCAGAGGATGGGAGAGGCTCTGGAGAAGTCCTGAAGACGAGCATGAGAGGTGGTAACAAGGGAGCTAGAGAGCAGGAGGTCCTGGGAGGAGCGGAGGGGACGATTTGGGCAATACCTGCAGATGAGGTTGGTGATGTAGCTGGGGGCTATGTTGTGGATGGCCTTGTATGTTGTGGTTAGCATTTTGAATTTTATATGGTGGTGTAGGGGAAGCCAGTGAAGGGATTGTGTTACGTACCTGGTTGGAGTCTGAAGTGATGAGATCAGCCTCTCTTGTATCTCCAACCCGGGTCCCGCTGAGAGTGGAGACAAAAGGACCCAGGGGATAGGAGGAACACAAGAGACTGCAGATGTAGCCCTGGAAGCTTGAAGCAGATGATGCGACTTTGGAAATGCATAAAGTTGCAGCAGGTCGCAGGAGCGGAGTTGCTGACACCAAAGACAGCGTTGAGCAAACAGGAGACAGAAGCGAAGTCACAGGGATAGCCGGGTTCGAAAGCAGGCGGGCAGCTAGGTACCAAATCATCAGGCAGGAACAGGGTCAAATAGGAAGCCGGGATCAGGAGCCAGTAATCAAAGATGTAGGAGAGTCCAGAAGCAAGGTCAAGGAAAGCCAAGGTTCAGCAACAGATATCAGGCAGGTAATAGCAGGATTCAACAGGGTATGGGTATAGGAACAGCTGAAGATCAGTCAGCATCTGTTACCAGTCAGTGCACCCCTTAAATAGGCCATATGGTGCCAAAGGGACGTGCGGACGCACTCCTATGGACGCACACAGTCCTTTGCGCACGCGCATTGGCAAAGTATCTCATGTGCAAATGCGTGCGTGAGTGCGCCCTGAGCACAACAATAGTTCTCTTACAGATTGGCAGAGAGGAACAGCAGTCATGGATTGATTAGTGAGGGGTATTAGTCTAGCAGCAGCATTTATAATAGACTGAATGGGGATAGCCTGCATAAGGGTAGGCCATTAAGGAGAGAGTTGCAGTAGTCAAGGTGGGCAATAATCAAGGAGTGAATAAGTTGCTTTGTGGTATCATTAGTCAGGAAGGGTTGAATTCTGGAGATGTTGCGGAGGATAAGGTGGCAGGATTCAGCCAGTGATTGGATGTGGGGGCTGAAGGATTACACCCAGCACCCTGGCATGTGTGGAGGAACCAATGGTTGTGCTGTTGATCTTAATGGTAAAGTCATGGGGGGGAGCGGGAAGGAGGAAATATAACAAGCTCAGTTTTAGAAAGACTGCGTTTGAGAAAGTGGTGCGACATCCATACAGAGATGTCATTCAGTAAGTTTGAGATCTGTGAGGAGATCGAGGGGGTGAGTTGAGGAGTGGAGAGATAGATCTGGGTGTCATCAGCGTAGAGGTGGTATTGGAAGCCATGGGAGGTTATCAACTGGCCCAGGGAAGAGGTATAGAGCCAAACAGGAGACAGAAGCGTAGTCACAGGGATAGCTGGGTTCGGAAGCAGGCGGGCAGCTAGGTACCAAATCATCAGGCAGGAGCAGGGTCAAATAGGAAGCCGGGATCAGGAGCCATCAGAGATGTAGGAGAGTCCAGAAGCAAGGTCAAGGAAAGCCAAGGTTCAGCAACGGATATCAAGCAGGTAATAGCAGGATTTAACAGGGTATGGGTACAGGAACAGCTGAAGATCAGTCAGCATCTGTTACCAGTCAGTGCACCCCTTAAATAGGCCATCTGGCACCAAAGGGACATGCGGACGCGCTCCTATGGACGCACACAGTCCTTTGCGCACGCGCATTGGCGCGTCTGTGATCCGCAAAGTTATCAACTGGCCCAGGGAAGAGGTATAGAGCGAGAATGGGAGGGGCCCAAGGACAGAGCCTTGGGGTACCAGAACAGAGAAAGGAAGAATAGTAGAGGAGATGGAGTTGTAAGTGACACTGAAAGTGCGCTGAGATAGATAGGAGGAGAACCAGGATAAAGTAGAATCGCAGAGGCCAAGGGACTGTAATTTGCTGAGGAGGAGCAGGTGGTCAACTGTGTCGAAGGCAGCAGAGAGGTCTAAGAGTATGAGTATGAAGTAATGGCAATTGGTTTTAGCAGTTAGTAGGTCATTGGCGAGTTTTAGTAGGACAGTTTCAGTAGAATGTTGCGGACGGAAGCCGGACTGTAGGGGGTCGAGAAGGTTGTTGTCCATAAGGTAGCGACTCATTCGGTCATGGACAAGGCGTTCGATGAGCTTGGAGGCAAATGGGAGCAGGGAGATGGGTCTTAAGTTATTCAAACAGGTGGGGTCTAGTGAGGGTTTTTTGAGTATGGAGGTAACCAGTGCATGTTTGAGCATTTCACTCCTTGCTACCTATCACAGTTTCGGATAGCTGAGAGGCATGTTGAGTATTTTGCAGATCTTGCTTTTTGTCACAAAGTTTTGAAAATGGAAAAAATTTAAATTTTGCTTTTGGGTGTCTACTTTCCAAAATGGGGTCATTTGGGGGGGTTTGTGCTATCTTGACATTTCAGGGCCTCCGAAACTGTGATAGGTAGTGAGGAGTAAAATCAAAATTTTACGCCCTTAGAAAGCCTGAAGGCGATGATTGGTTTTCAGGGTCCTGTACGCGGCTAGACTCCCAAAAAGTCTCACACGTGATATTCCCATACTCATGAGAAGCAACAGAATGTATTTTGGGGTGTAATTCCACATATACCCATGTCATGTGTGAGCAATATATCATTTAGTGACAATGAAAATTTAAATTTTCCTGAAACTTGTGGCAAAATATAAAATATTCCATGGACTCAAAATGCCTCTCATCAAATAGCTTGGGGTGTTTACTTTCCAAAAATGGGTCATTTGAGGGGGTTGAACTGTCCTGGCATTTTATGTCCAACATTATAAGCTTATACCACACATCACCCACTCTTCTAACCACTCTAACCACCAACCACCACTCCTTTCTGACACTCTGACACTTTTTTGTTTACATGAAAATATTTTTTTTTGCTAGAAAATTACTTTGAACCCCCAAACATTATATATTTTTTTTTAATCAGAGGCCTTCCAGATTAAAAAGCATTTGCACAGTGATTTTTCAAAAGCAATTTTTTGGGAAAAACAATTTTTTTTTAAATCTTAATACACAAAAACACACTATATTGCCCAAATATTTGGTTAAGTATAAAAGAGGATCTTATGCTGAGTAGATAGATACCAAACAAGACATGCTTTAACCACTTGCCGACCGCCGCATGTACATTTACGCCGACACAATGGCACGGACAGGTAAATGGGCGTACAGGCAAGTCTATTTAAATTTGCCGCCATGCCATCGCGTGCGTGCCACTGACGGTGACCGCGTGTGCCCGCCGCTAGCTCAGTGAGTGTGATCGTGGGTCCTGCGGATCGTCTCACGGAGATCGTCTCACGGAGAAGAAGAACAGGCAAATGCTGATGTAAACAAGCATTTCCTCGTTCTGCCTAGTGACAGGACACTGACCACAGCTCCCTGTAATCAGGA
This sequence comes from Aquarana catesbeiana, assembly GCF_042186555.1. Classification (NCBI taxonomy): domain Eukaryota; kingdom Metazoa; phylum Chordata; class Amphibia; order Anura; family Ranidae; genus Aquarana; species Aquarana catesbeiana. Next base: position 743,044,401 of record NC_133326.1, on the reverse strand, counting down.
GCGGTGATCAGTGTCGTGTCACACATAGCCCCTCCCCCACAGTTAGAATCACTCCCTAGGACACACTTAACCCCTACAGTGCCACCTAGTGTTAACCCCTTCACCGCCAGTAACATTTACACAGCAATCAGTGAATTTTTAATCGCACTGATCGTTGTATAAATGAGAATGGTCCCAAAATAGCGCCAAAATTGTCCGATGTGTCCGACATAATGTCACAGACACAATAAAAAACTCTGATCGCCGCCATTACTAGTAAAAAAAAATATTAATAAAAATGCCATAAAACTATCCCCTATTTTGTAGACGCATAACTTTTGTGCAAACCAATCAATGAACGCTTATTGCGATTTTACCAAAAATATGTAGAAGAATACATATTGGCCTAAACTGAGGAAAAAAATGTTTTTTATAGATTTTTTGGGAGGGATATTTATTATAGCAAAAATTTAAAAAATATTGCTTTTTTTTCAAAATTGTCGCTCTATTTTTGTTTATAGCTCAAAAAATAAAAACCGCAGAGGTGATCAAATACCACCAAAAGAAAGATCTATTTGTGGGAAAGAAAGGGTGTCAATTTTGTTTGGGAACCACGTCGCACGATCGCGCAATTGTCAGTTAAGACAACGCAGTGCCGAATCGCAAAAGGTGGCCTGGTCATTTGGCAGCCAAATGGTCCGGGGCTGAAGTGGTTAAAATTATGCACACCTGTGCAGTGGGGACAAACTATATACATTTTTAAAAGCCTTTACAGATTACCACTTTAGATTTACAGAGGAGTTCTACTGCTAGAATTACTGCCCTTGATCTGAAGTTCGCAGTGATTCCTCACATGCATGGTGCCATTGCTGTTTACAAACAACACGAGACCAACGTTGCGTTCACATTTGCACGCATGCATGGGGGGACAGGGGACGTGCCCTCCCACGGCTTGTAAAAGCAGTCTAGCAGCTAATTAGCCACTTGGATTGCTTTCACATGAAAGCAGACTGCTGACTGTTAAGAACGATACCAAGATGATAACTAAACCTGCAGGCATCATTCTGGTATAACAACTTAAAGTCCAGCAACATACCAGTACATCACTGGTCCTTGTTGGGCATATATTTTAATGTTCTTTTTTTCCATGCTGCCTGTGGGATAAATGAAAAAAGATAATTTAACAGAGTTCTTCATTCACATTGATCGATTGGTGGTATACCCACCATTAGAATACTGCCCTGCATCCACCCACTTCTAATGATGGGCATACATGCACCATTTCCTCCATTCACATTGATTAATGTGGATGAAGAAATCTCTGCCAAGAAAAGTAAATAAAAATAAATGCCAAAGTATAGGGGCAACCCGTCTCTAATGTCCACCCCTGTCCCCATGCTTCGGCATTAGGGATGAGCCGAGCACCCCCCTGTTCGGTTCGCACCAGAACATGTGAACAGGAAAAAAGTTTGTTCGAACACGCGAACACCATTAAAGTCTATGGGACACGAACATGAATAATCAAAAGTGCTAATTGTAAAGGCTTATATGCAAGTTATTGTCATAAAAAGTGTTTGGGGACCTGGGTCCTGCCCCAGGGGACATGGATCAATGCAAAAAAAAGTTTTAAAAAAGGCTGTTTTTTCTGGAGCAGTGATTTTAATAATGCTTAAAGTCAAACAATAAAAGTGTAATATCCCTTTAAATTTCGTACCTGGGGGTGTCTATAGTGTGCCTGTAAAGGGGCGCATGTTTCCTGTGTTTAGAACAGTCTGACAGCAAAATGACATTTTGAAGGAAAAAACACATTTAAAACTACCCGCGGCTATTGCATTGCCGACAATACACATAGAAGTTCATTGATAAAAACGGCATGGGAATTCCCCACAGGGCAACCCCGAACCAAAATTAAAAAAAACAAATGACGTGGGAGACCCCCTAAATTCCATACCAGGCCCTTCAGGTCTGGTATGGATATTAAGGGGAACCCCGGCCAAAATTTAAAAAAAAAATGACCTGGGGTTCCCCCTAAATTCCATACCAGACCCTTATCCGAGCACGCAACCTGGCAGGCCGCAAGAAAAGAAGGGGGGACAATAGTGCGGCCCCCCCTCCTGAACCATACCAGGCCACATGCCCTCAACATTGGGAGGGTGCTTTGGGGTAGCCCCCCAAAACACCTTGTCCCCATGTTGATGAGGACAAGGGCCTCATCCCCACAACCCTGGCCGGTGGTTGTGGGGGTCTGCGGGCGGGGGGCTTATCGGAATCTGGAAGCCCCCTTTAACAAGGGGACCCCCAGATCCCGCCCCCCCTGTGTGAAATGGTAAGGGGGTACTTATCCCTACCATTTCACTAAAAAACTGTCAAAAATGACAAGAGACAGTTTTTGACAATTCCTTTATTTAAATGTTTCTTCTATCTTCCTTCATCTTCTTCTGGTTCTTCTGGCTCTTCTGGTTCTTCCTCCGGCGTTCTCGTCCAGCATCTCCTCTGCGGCGTCTTCTATCTTCTTCTCCTCAGGCCGTTCCGCACCCATGGCATGGGGGGTAGGCTCCCGCTCTTCTCTTCATCTTCTTCTTCATCTCTTCTTCCTTCTTCTCTTCTTCATTTTCTTCTCCGGGCCGCTCCGCATCCATGCTGTGGCATGGAGGGAGGCTCCCGCTGTGTGACGGCGTCTCTTCATCTGACGGTTCTTAAATAACAGGGGGCGGGGCCACCCAGTGACCCCGCCCCCCTCTGATGCACGGGACATGACGGGACTTCCCTGTGGCATTCCCCGTGACGTCACAGGGAAGTCCCGTCAAGTCACTGTGCGTCAGAGGGGGGCGGGGTCACCGGGTGGCCCCGCCCCCTGTTATTTAAGAACCGTCAGACGAAGAGATGCCGTCACACAGCGGGAGCCTCCCTCCATGCCACAGCATGGATGCGGAGCGGCCCGGAGAAGAAAATGAAGAAGAGAAGAAGAGAAGAAGAGAAGAAGGAAGAAGGAAGAAGAGATGAAGAAGAAGATGAAGAGAAGAGCGGGAGCCTCCCCCCCATGCCATGGGTGCGGAGCGGCCCGAGGAGAAGAAGATAGAAGACGCCGCAGAGGAGATGCTGGACGAAAACGCCGGAGGAAGAACCAGAAGAGCCAGAAGAACCAGAAGAAGATGAAGGAAGATAGAAGAAGCATTTAAATAAAGGAATTGTCAAAAACTGTCTCTTGTCATTTTTAACATTTTTGACAGTTTTTTAGTGAAATGGTAGGGGTAAGTACCCCCTTACCATTTCACACAAGGGGGGGTGGGATCTGGGGGTCCCCTTGTTAAAGGGGGCTTCTAGATTCCGATAAGCCCCCCCGCCCGCAGACCCCCACAACCACCGGCCAGGGTTGTGGGGATGAGGCCCTTGTCCTCATCAACATGGGGACAAGGTGTTTTGGGGGGCTACCCCAAAGCACCCTCCCAATGTTGAGGGCATGTGGCCTGGTACGGTTCAGGAAGGGGGAGGGGCCGCACTCCCGTCCCCCCCTCTTTTCCTGTGGCCTGCCAGGTTGCGTGCTCGGATAAGGGTCTGGTATGGATTTTTGGGGGGACCCCCACGCCGTTTTTTTTTTTTTTTTTTTGGCGCGGGGTTCCCCTTAAAATCCATACCAGACCTGAAGGGTCTGGTATGGAATTTAGGGGGAACCCCACGTCATTTTTTTTTAAATTTTGGCCGGGGTTCCCCTTAAAATCCATACCAGACCTGAAGGGCCTTGTATGGAATTTAGGGGGACTCCCACATCATTTTTTTTTTTTTATTTTGGTTCGGGGTTTCCCTGTGGGGAATTCCCATGCTGTTTTTATCAATGAACTTCTATGTGTATTGTCGGCAATGCAATAGCCGCGGGTAGTTTTAAATGTGTTTTTTTCCTTCAAAATGTCATTTTGCTGTCAGACTGTTCTAAACACAGGAAACATGCGCCCCTTTACAGGCATACTATAGACACCCCCCAGGTACGAAATTTAAAGGGATATTACACTTTTATTGTTTGACTTTAAGCATTATTAAAATCACTGCTCCTGAAAAAACGGCCGTTTTTAAAACTTTTTTTTTGCATTGATCCATGTCCCCTGGGGCAGGACCCAGGTCCCCAAACACTTTTTATGACAATAACTTGCATATAAGCCTTTAAAATTAGCACTTTTGATTTCTCCCATAGACTTTTAAAGGGTGTTCCGCGGCATTCGAATTTGCCGCGAACACCCCAAATTGTTCGCTGTTCGGCGAACTTGCGAACAGCCAATGTTCGAGTCGAACATGAGTTCGACTCGAACTCGAAGCTCATCCCTATTCGGCATATATGCTCTTTTTGAACTGTGTTGGTGAAATCACCTCCTACAGCGCTGGAGTCACGTATTTACATATTGTGAGAGCAAACCCTGTTGCTTTCAGAATAAATAAACCTATGCTGCAGTCGAATGGTGTACCTGCAAAGCAAATAATGGTAACAATAAAACAGTAAAAGTAAAGTATATGAGTTGAATGACATACCTGCAAAGCAAACACGATAAAACACAGTAACAATAAAACATTACAGTTAAGCATAAAATACAGTAAAGCAGAGCGGAACAATAGAGGTAGGAATATCAAAACATCAACTATTTTTGGCTTTTTAATTTATTTATTTATTTAATGTTTTTTTAAAAAAATACACTTTTATTGTAACTATAAATGTTCCAGCCTAGGGTCTCTCAAAATGCAGGGACCATCTTATCTTTCGTGACCCTTTGAAAGTGTGCCCTTGGACTGCTCCGTGCTGTACCCTATTCAAATAATCCACTGGTGTATGGTAGCGATGGAAACAGTCACCGATGCAGAGACCAGGTTGGTCAGGACAGGAGGGACAAAAAAAAAGGGTGTCACGCCTATATCCGCTTTTTCTACAGACACAACATCTTCTTTGGGGTGTTCTGTGGGTAGAGGTACCATGGAGAGAATCCGGAAAATGCCTCTCATGCAGCCAGCTCACTGCATTTGCATTGGGAAGTTGGGCCACAGCACCGTCTGGAAATAGAAGGGCTGTGATGATCTCTTCCTGGAAATTTAGGAAGGATCCAGTTCATCCTGATGCTTTATATAGCACATAAGCATTCAGCAGAGCCAATTAAAATAAGTATACAGACACTTTTTTGTACCAGCATCTGGCCTTACGGGCAATAAAGTATGGTGCCATCACCTGTTCGTTGAAGTCCACCCCTCCCATGTTAAGGTTGTATTTATGGACATAGAGGGGCTTCTCAGCAACACTAGTCACCGTTGGAATTTCGACTGTCGTATCTGCGTGAATGGGGGACAGAATGAAAACATTCCATGTATCCCTCCACTTCACTGCAAGCAATTTATTGCACCTCAAGCAGGCTCTCTCCCCATTCAAGTCAGGAATCTCCAAGATGTTGTGAGATGTCCTGGCGATTAGATCGCACAGTGCCACATGTGCCCAATTCCAAAATCAAAAAGATGACTAAAAGGTGGCCTGCTTGTGTAATAGTTGTCCACGTACAAGTGGTACCCCTTTCCGAATAAGAGTGACACCAAGCCCCAAATAATCTACCACTGCTCCCTATGTAGTCTGGGCAGTTGGGGGGCTCCACAGTCTTTTCCCTCGTAAACCAGAAAATTGTATAGCCTGTGGCCCTGTCACCAAGCTTATACATCTTGACCCCATATCTGGCACGCTTGCTGGGGAGAAACTGTTTGAAAGCAAAGCAGCCAGAAAACTTAATCAGGGATTCATCAACACACACAACTTGATCGGGAATAAACAAGCCTGCAAATTGTTGGTTGAAGTGGTTTAAGAGGGGCCGAATTTTGTGGAGCTAATCGTATTCAGGGTCACCCCGAGGAGGACAGAGTTCATGGTCGTTAAAGTGCATAAACCACAAGATCTGCTCGTATCTAGTCCTGGTCATGGAAGCAGAGAACATGGGCATATGGTGAATTGGGCCAGTGGACCAATATGACTGCAACTTACACTTTTTAGTAATGCCCATGAGGAAGGATTGGCCCAGAAAGGTCTTAAATTTGGGAACCATAATAGGTTTCCAGGAAAATTTTCTGGCAAGGGTCAAATGGAGATTTGTGGCGATAAATTGACCAGCAAATAAATTGCTTTGGTCCACAATAGGTCTGTACAGATCTTTCGTGAAAAACAGCTCGTAAAAGTCAAGGGAAGTAAAATACGCTTTTTCCACCTGAATTCTGGGTTAGCCAGTGAATGGGGGAAGTACAGGCACTGCAGAAGTGATGGGCTGCCAATCAGGATTTGCAGACAAATCAGGAAGGGCACTATGGGCTCTACTGGCCTGTGTTTAAACTCTTGGTGGCTGCAGGGCACTACTTGTGCTAGTCACCACACCAGCTTGAACTGCACTTATGGGACTTGCCACGTCACCATGTGTTACTGCAGTGCTGATTTGTCTATGACCAGAATGTACTAGACCACTGGTGCTTGCCAGCTCACCAGAAGGATGAGCGGCACTAGTATTGGTTCTCTGCTCCATACAGGAACCCTGCGGTTGTTGCACCTCAGCAACAGAAGAATAAGGTCGGGTACGCCTGACCTTAGCAGGGATCACTACTCCGTGATCAGAGCTATCTGTCAGGGTGCCGCTGCTCTCTATGGGTTTGTATACTAAGCTTGAATCTGACAGTGAGGCTTTCCCTTCACTATCATCTGTCATGCTCAGCAACATGTAGGCATCTTCACTAGTGTACCTCTGTTTAGACATTTTGGCCTCTAAATTTATAGGTATAGCTAGTGCGACCCACAGGTAAAAGAGCACCTGGTTGTCAGAGACTGTTTCACTACAAAAAAATAACTGTTAGTGCTAGCAGGGATCAGGTGTGACTCTGCTTATGCTGCAGTTATGTGTGCTGTGTAGGGATGAGCCGAACACCCCCCTGTTCGGTTTGCACCAGAACATGCGAACAGGAAAAAAGTTTGTTCGAACACGCGAACACCGTTAAAGTCTATGGGACACGAACATGAATAATCAAAAGTGCTACTTTTAAAGGCTAATATGCAAGTTATTGTCATAAAAAGTGTTTGGGGACCTGGGTCCTGCCCCAGGGGACATGAATCAATGCAAAAAAAAGTTTTAAAAACGGCCGTTTTTTTAGGAGCAGTGATTTTAATAATGCTTAAAGTCAAACAATAAAAGTGTAATATCCCTTTAAATTTCGTACCTGGGGGGTGTCTATAGTATGCCTGTAAAGGGGCGCATGTTTCCCGTGTTTAGAACAGTCTGACAGCAAAATGACATTTCGAAGGAAAAAAAGCCATTTAAAACTACCCGCGGCTATTGCATTGCCGACAATACACATAGAAGTTCATTGATAAAAACGGCATGGGAATTCCCCACAGGGCAACCCCGAACCAAAACTTAAAAAAGAAATGAAGTGGGAGTCCCCCTAAATTCCATACAAGGCCCTTCAGGTCTGGTATGGATATTAAGGGGAACCCCGGCCAAATTTTTTTTTAAAAATGACGTGGGGTTCCCCCTAAATTCCATACCAGACCCTTCAGGTCTGGTATGAATTTTAAGGGGAACCCCGCGCCAAAAAAAAAAAAATGGCGTGGGGTCCCCCCAAAAATCCATACCAGACCCTTATCCGAGCACGCAACCTGGCAGGCTGCAGGAAAAGAGGGGGGACGAGAGTGCACCCCCCCCTCCTGAACCGTACCAGGCCACATGCCCTCAACATTGGGAGGGTGCTTTGGGGTAGCCCCCCAATACACCTTGTCCCCATGTTGATGAGGACAAGGGCCTCATCCCCACAACCCTGGCCAGTGGTTGTGGGGGTCTGCGGGCGGGGGGCTTATCGGAATCTGGAAGCCCCCTTTAACAAGGGGACCCCCAGATCCCGCACCCCCCCCTGTGTGAAATGGTAAGGGGGTACTTACCCCTACCATTTCACTAAAAAACCGTCAAAAATGTTAAAAATGACAAGAGACAGTTTTTGACAATTCCTTTATTTAAATGCTTCTTCTTTCTTCCTTCATCTTCTTCTTCTGGTTCTTCTGGCTCTTCTGGTTCTTCCTCCGGCGTTCTCGTCCAGCATCTCCTCCGCGACGTCTTCTATCTTCTTCTCCTCGGGCCGCTCCACACCCATGGCATGGAGGGAGGCTCCCGCTCTTCTCTTCATCTTCTTCTCTTCTTCCTTCTTCTCTTCTTCTCTTCTTCATTTTTTTCTCCAGGCCGCTCCGCATCCATGCTGGCATGGAGGGAGGCTCCCGCTGTGTGACGGCGTCTCTTCATCTGACGGTTCCTAAATAACGGGGGGCGGGGCCACCCGGTGACCCCGCCCCCCTCTGACGCACGTTGACTTGACGGGACTTCCCTGTGACGTCACGGGGAATGCCACAGGGAAGTCCCGTCATGTCCCGTGCGTCAGATGCCCCGCCCCCTGTTATTTAAGAACCGTCAGACGAGAAGACGCCGTCACACAGCGGGAGCCTCCCTCCATGCCAGCATGGGTGCGGAGCGGCCCGGAGAAGAAAATGAAGAAGAGAAGAAGAGAAGAAGGAAGAAGAGAAGAAGAAGAAGATGAAGAGAAGAGCGGGAGCCTCCCCCCATGCCATGGGTGTGGAGCGGCCCGAGGAGAAGAAGATAGAAGACGCCGCGGAGGAGATGCTGGAGAAGAACGCCGGAGGAAGAACCAGAAGAACCAGAAGATGAAGGAAGAAAGAAGAAGCATTTAAATAAAGGAATTGTCAAAAACTGTCTCTTGTCATTTTTAACATTTTTGACAGTTTTTTAGTGAAATGGTAGAGGTAAGTACCCCCTTACCATTTCACACAGGGGGGGGGGCCGGGATCTGGGGGTCCCCTTGTTAAAGGGGGCTTCCAGATTCCGATAAGCCCCCCGCCCGCAGACCCCCACAACCACCGGCCAGGGTTGTGGGGATGAGGCCCTTGTCCTCATCAACATGGGGACAAGGTGTTTTGGGGGGCTACCCCAAAGCACCCTCCCAATGTTGAGGGCATGTGGCCTGGTACGGTTCAGGAGGGGGGACCGCACTCTCGTCCCCCCCTCTTTTCCTGCAGCCTGCCAGGTTGCGTGCTGGATAAGGGTCTGGTATGGATTATGTGGGGGAACCCCACGCGTTTTTTTTTTTTTTGGCGCGGGGTTCCCCTTAAAATCCATACCAGACCTGAAGGGTCTGGTATGAAATTTAGGGGGAACCCCACGTCATTTTTTTTTTTAAATTTTGGCCGGGGTTCCCCTTAATATCCATACCAGACCTGAAGGGCCTGGTATGGAATTTAGGGGGACTCCCACTTCATTTTTTTTTTTAAATTTTGTTTCGGGGTTGCCCTGTGGGGAATTCCCATTCCGTTTTTATCAATGAACTTCTATGTGTATTGTTTGCAATGCAATAGCCGCGGGTAGTTTTAAATAGCTTTTTTTCCTTCAAAATGTCATTTTGCTCTCAGACTGTTCTAAACACGGGAAACATGCGCCCCTTTACAGGCATACTATAGACACTCCCCAGCTACGAAATTTAAAGGGATATTACACTTTTATTGTTTGACTTTAAGCATTATTAAAATCACTGCTCCTCAAAAAACGGCCGTTTTTAAAACTTTTTTTGCATTGATCCATGTCCCCTGGGGCAGGACCCGGGTCCCCAAACACTTTTTATGACAATAACTTGCATATAAGCCTTTAAAATTAGCACTTTTGATTTCTCCCATAGACTTTTAAAGGGTGTTCCGCGGCATTCGAATTTGCCACGAACACCCCAAATTGTTCGCGAACTTGCGAACAGCCAATGTTCGAGTCGAACATGAGTTCGACTCAAACTCGAAGCTCATCCCTAGTGCTGTGTTTTGTAAAAGACAGTGATCTATTGATACTGTACTTGCGTGGGCTGGGCTGGACAGAGAGGCTAAACGCAGGTGCTCGCAGGCATCTGGGCTGATCCTGCTAACATCGTGGTTTTTGGGAACATTATACTATTGGGGACACTAGTATAGATCTGATCAGATAAAATATATTGATCTGGCTGGGGCGTGCCATCTGAGCCAGAAGATGGCCGCTTAGCTTGCGAGTTCCGCCACACAGCCGGGGGAATCCACTAACATCAGAGCCCTGTAACACTCCATCCGTACACATCCGACCCCGCAGAGCCTAACTCATCACCCGGGATGATGAGGAAAAGAAATGAGCCTCCACCGCAGCTCTGTAAGCTGCCAGGCTTCTTAACTAACTCGGCACGGCCTCACCAAAATGGCACTTGGCCGGGGCATAGCTGCGGCCTCTCCATCAGAGCACAGTGGGACTGGTCCGGGAAATCTGCCCAGCGGATCTTCTTCGGCGGCATCCACCCCTACCACCAGAAGCCCTGCCAAGACCAGGCAGCGAGCAGCTTCCCTTTACTAGAGCCTGCTGCATCAAGACATGGAACCCCTCACAGCAGTATACCCCAGAGGCCCCAGATCACATAGCTGGATTCCCCACCTCAGGGCAGCCTGTGTCAGACACAGTACTAAAAGTAATGCTGATGTCCCTGCGATCATCATTACACCATGATATGCTGCATACAGTGAAAAAGTGTCAGGCAGAGGTTCATATAATGGGAGAGAGGGTAAATCAGATTTAAAATGCTCTGGAAACGCATGCAACCTCTTTCAATAAGATGGTAGATGCTCATAACGCCCATACTGATAAACTCTCCTGGATCAAAGATAAAATAGCAGACCTCGAAGATAGATCCAGGAGGAATGATCTTAAAATTAGAGGTATCCCTGAATCAGTCCCTGTGACACAACTACCACAATACGTCCAAGATTTATTCTCCGCATTACTACCCGCATTAGAGCTTACAGTGGATAGAGTGCAAAGAATACCAAAGCCGTCTCTTTTAGCTGACGATGTACCCAGGGATGTTTTGCTGCGGCTACATTTTTACAGAGCAAAATAAACCATACTAGCTGCTTTCCGTAACACTGATCAATGCCAAGCTCAATACACCTCTATGCAACTGCTCCCTGACCTCTCTAGACACACTCTCCACCGCCGTCGCAATCTAGCCACCATTACTAAGGAGCTATGCAACCATCACATAATACACAAGTGGAAATACCCTGCCACACTCTCCATCACGTATAACGGTACGGTCACCAATATTTCCACCCTGGAAGAGGGTCTGTCCTCCGACAATGGGGAATTTTCTTCGGAATCACCTCCAATTTCCATACAAGTAGATAATCCCTCATACATGCAGGCTGACTAGCAGGTAATGACACGGAAGAAGAGTAATAAAAATCTGGACAACCGAAGGAACGCTCCTAAACATTTAAATCAATCGTTGTGTTTTTACCCTCGGTGACGGCACACATGGAAATACTTACAATACTCTTCACCTTTATTGAAAAGTGCATATGGATGAAGAATCCCCATGCGGATTCTCCTTTTACCCTGTGACTAGGGATGAGCTTCGAGTTTGAGTCAAACTCATGTTCGACTCGAACATCGGCTGTTCGCCAATTCGCCGAACAGCGAACAATTTGGGGTGTTCGCGGCAAATTCAAAAGCCGCGGAACACCCTTTAAAGTCTATAAGAGAAATCAAAAGTTCTGATTTTGAAGGCTTATTTGCATGGTATTGTCCTAAAAAGTGTTTGGGGACCTGGGTCCTGCCCCAGGGTACATAGATCAATGCAAAAAAAGTTTTAAAAACGGCCATTTTTTCGGGAGCAGTGATTTTAATAATGCTTAAAGTGAAACAATAAAAGTGTAATATTCCTTTACATTTCGTATTTGGGGGGTGTGTATAGTATGTCTGTAAAGGGGCGCATGTTTCCCGTGTTTAGAAGAGTCTGACAGCAAAATGACATTTCAAAGGAAAAAAGTCATTTAAAACTATTTGCGGCTATTAACGAATTGCCGGTCCGACAATACACATAAAAGTTAATTGATAAAAACTGCATGGGATTTCCCCACAGGGGAACCCCAAACCAAAATTAAAAAGAAAACTGGCGTGGGGGTCCCCCTAAATTCCATACCAGGCCCTTCAGGTCTGGTATGGATTTTAAGGGGAACCCCGTGCCAAAATTAAAAAAAAATTGGCGTGGGGTCCCCCCAAAAATCCATACCAGACCCTTATCCGAGCACGCAACCTGGCAGGCCGCAGGAAAAGAGAGGGGATGGGAGAGCGCCTCCCCTCCTGAATCATACCAGGCCACATGCCCTCAACATTGGGAGGGTGCTCTGGGGTAGTGGCCCCCCAAAGCACCTTGTCCCCATGTTGATGAGGACAAGGGCCTCATCCCCACAACCCTTGGCCGGTGGTTGTGGGGGTCTGCGGGCGGGGGGCTTATCGGAATCTGGAAGCCCCCTTTAACAAGGGGACCCCCAGATCCCGGCCCCCCTGTGTGAAAAGGTAAAGGGGTACAAAAGTACCCCTACCATTTCACAAAAAACTGTCAAAAATGACAAGAGACAGTTTTTGACAATTCCTTGATTTAAAGTCTTCTTTCTTCCATCTTCTTTCTTCCATCTTCTTTCTTCCATCTTCTTTCTTCCATCTTCTTTCTTCCATCTTCTTTCTTCTATCTTCTTTCTTCTATCTTCCTCCATCTATTTCTTCTGGTTCTTCTGGTTCTTCTGGTTCTTGCTCCGGTGTTCTCGTCCGGCATCTTACTCTGCGGCGTTTTCTTCCCTTCTTCGTTCTCGGGCTGCTCTGCATCCATGGGAGGCTCCTGCTGTGTGACGCTTCTTGTCTTCTGACACTTCTTAAATAACAGAGGGTGGGGTCACCCGGTGACCCCACCCCCCTCTGACACACAGGGACTTCCCTGTGGCATTCCCCGTGATATCAGAGGGGGTCACCCATTACCTAACAGGTGACCCCGCCCCCCTCTGACATCATGGGGAATGCCACAGGGAAGTCCCCATCAAGTTCCAGTGCGTCAGAGGGGGGTGGGGTCACCGTGTGGCCTCGCCCTCCGTTATTTAAGAAGTGTCAGAAGACAAGAAGCGTCACACAGCGGGAGCCTCCCATGGATGTGGAGCGGCCTGACAACGAAGATGGGAAGAAGACGCCGTGGAGGAAGATGCTGGACGAGAACACCAGAGGAAGAACCAGAAGAACCAGAAGAAGAAGAAGATGGAGGAAGAAACTGAAGAAATATAGAAGAAAGAAGGTAGAAAAAAGAAGATAGAAGAAAGAAGATGAAAAGAAGAAGCATTTAAATAAAGGAAATGTCAAAAACTGTCTCTTGTCATTTTTAACATTTTTGACAGGTTTTTTGTGAAATGGTAGGGGCACCCCCTTACCATTTCACACAGGGGGGAGGGATCTGGGGGTCCCCTTGTTAAAGGGGGCTTCCAGATTCTGATAAACCCCCCTCCCGCAGACCCCCACAACCACTGGCCAAGGGTTGTGGGGATGAGGCCCTTGTCCTCATCAACATGTGGAAAAGGTGCTTTGGGGGGCTGCTACCCCAAAGCACCCTCCCAATGTTGAGGGCATGTGGCCTGGTACGGTTCAGGAGGGGGGTGCTCTCTCATTCACCCCTCTTTTCCTGCGACCTGCCAGGTTGCGTGCTTGGATAAGGGCCTGGTATGGATTTTTGGGGGGGACCCCACGCCAATTTTTTTTAAATTTTGGCACGGGGCTCCCCTTAAAATCCATACCAGACCTGAAGGGTCTGGTATGAATTTTGAGGGGGACCCCTACGTCATTTTTTTTTTAATTTTGGCGTGGGGTTCCCCTTAATATCCATACCAGACCTGAAGGGCCTGGTATGGAATTTAGGGGGACCCCCATGGTAGTTTTTTTTTAATTTTGGTTCGGGGTTCCCCTATGGGGAATTCCCATGCAGTTTTTATCAATGAACTTTTATGTGTATTGTCGGACTGGCAATTCATTAATACCCGCAAGTAGTTTTAAATGATTTTTTTTCATTTGAAATGTCATTTTGCTGTCAGACTGTTCTAAACATGGGAAACATGCGCCTCTTTACAGGCACACTATAGACACCCCCCAGGTATGAAATTTAAAGGAATATTACACTTTTATTGTTTCACTTTAAGCATTATTAAAATCACTGCTCCCGAAAAAATGGCCGTTTTTAAAACTTTTTTTTGCATTGATTCATGTCCCCTGGGGCAGGACCTGGGTCCCCAAACCCTTTTTAGGACAATACCGTGCAAATTAGCCTTTAAAATTAGCACTTTTGATTTTGAAGGTTTGAGTCCCATAGACTTCAATGGGGTTCCAATGTTCATGCAAAGTTTTGGTCTGTTCGCAAGTTCTGGTGCGAACCAAACCGGGGGGTGTTCGGCTCATCCTTACCTGTGACCATTCTTTTTTCCTTTTTCAATTTGTTATGTTGTACTTTTCTTTTTGTTTTTATGGATCAACAACCAATAACAGAGACGTCTCCAAGTTCACTTCTATGGAAAAGAACCTCCAAATTCTGCATGGCACCTACCTGAACAAGGAGCATTCTAGAGACATCGTCTCCTTGGAACAAAGTACACCCATCTCCAAGTGGACTACTGCTTATCACCATACGTGTGAGTACTATCGACCCTCGGCATACAGCGCATTTTCCAATTTGATACATGCCAGTTAAGCTACTCTCCATTAATGTGCATGACCTAAATCATCCGGCCAAGAGAGCACCCCTTTGGAAAGAGGCAGACTCTTCCCAATGTGAAATTCTATGCATCCAAGAGACACACTTTCATCACGTAGCTCCACCTAGATGCTCTCATAGAAACTTACAACACTACTTCTTCTCCAATATGAATGTGAAAAAAGAGGGGTCATGGTGGCTATTAAAGATTCTGTTTCATTCCAATTTCACTCTGAAACATCCGATCCGGCGGGCCGCTACCTCATTATTATATGTGACATTAACTCTACCCGTTATATATAGTGAATGTTTATGTTCCCAACAACAAACAAGTTATATTCCTGAATAAGTTAATGAAAAAGCTGAAAAGAATTCAACAAGGTTCCCTTATATTATGTGGGGACTTTAATATTACACCTGACCCACACATAGACTCCACTTTGGTACCATCCAAAAGATCTCCTTCTTTGAATTTCTTTTTAAGATCTCATTACATGTTCGATGCATGGCGGTGCACACATGCTAATGAACGGGACTTTACGTTTTATTCTCACAGACACTGCACTTATTCGAGGATTGATTTGTTTCTGATGTGGCTGCTTCAAAAAGTAAAAAAAAACAAATTGGATACAAAGAGGCTTGATTTACCATGTAACTATATATATAGTAATGTACCATAGAAGCGTGATTGCCTTTCAGTCCCTGAAAGCCTGCAAACCAATAATTGTCCCAAACAGAGAGGGGACCAAGAAAAGATGGGGCTAATGAAAAGGCAACACATAGTATAGATGTGGTATCAAAAAGTATTTATTGTGGTACAAAAATATGAAACCTGTGGATAAAAGAGTATAAACCAATAACTATACTGCCCTGGGTAAAAAGATTGACTGACCACATGGGTTCAACCAATACAGACACAGACTGGGGGGACACTACTAACAAAAGACAAACAAATGTCCGGACATCAAGGCAATTGATGTCTGCTCAACCAACTACAATGTGGAGTGTTCAGCTATGCTGAATATGGTTGCAAACTGACATCAATCCCCCAGGGGGCGTTTTGAGCCAGGGATGGCGGGGAAGGGAGAAGGGGGGGTGAAAGAGGGAGAGGGGGGAGGGGAGGAGGGAAAAGGGTAGGGAAGAAGAGGGATGGGGGGCGTGGAGAAGGGCACTCAATGGAGCACTAGTAGATCACAGAGAACTGTAGTGAATGAAGGATGTAATGTCCATAAACAGTGCTGAAAGACCCACTGGAAGCAAAGGGTCCAACAGTGTATATAGCAAGGTACTTCAGTTTGCGCGATGATTCTATGCATGTATCCTGTTGGAAACTAATTCAGTCAATAGAACAAAACCTTGCATACTGTTGGCAAACAGAAACATTGAATGAAGGTGATCAGGTACGTTACCACTTCCGGGTCCTGTGTGGAGATCATCAGATACTACCGAAGTGTTGTGTCACCTTTGCTGTAATCCGTCTCCACTGAATGCTGAAGATAACAGCGCGATATTGCTTGCAGGAGCGTTGTGCTCCAAAAGGCACTGCAAAAATAAATGGATGATCATCCATACAGGTGCACCTATATCCTCCTATGAAGTGGCCTCAACCTTCGGGTCATATTCCCTCCCTCGGTGTGTCAGCCGGCTAGCCCCAACGGGGGATGACAGCGGAGCGTGACGTCCGAGCAGGATGACGTCAACGCGTTTCACATTACAAGGATGTGTAGCTTCATCTGGACTTCATCTGCTTCAAAAAGTAATTCAAATTAAAATCAATAACATAACATGGTCAGACCATGCTTCTGTCCACCTCACTCTAGGAGATAGCTACCCTAATAACAGGGCCTATATATGGCGCGCTAGCCCACAGGTAATACAAAACCCATCAACTAAGAATATGTTAGAAGGTCACTTGTCTGATTATTTCCAGATCAATTCCTCTTCTACAAACGACCTATTTGTACTCTGGAACGCTCACAAGGCGTGCATTAGAGGTATACTTATCCAGCTAGCCACAAGGCTCAAAAAGCAGAGGCAAAAGCGGCTTAATTCCCTTATTTCAGAAATCAGAGTCCTTGAAGATCAAGATAAAAAAAAAACCCTACACACCACATTAGTGCAAAACTTACAGCTCTGCTATACGACCTTAGATTAGAATTACTCCATTCTTTTGAACAAAGGGAAAGGAGGCTAAAAATTACCTTCTATTCGACCAGCAATAAGGCTGGAAAAGAACTTGCTAGCAAGTTGCAAGGCCAACGCTTTAAAACCAAAATACCCCACATAACCAACCCTACATCCAAACAAAAAAGTATTTGATCCCCAAAACATTGCCAATGCATTTAGCAAATATTATGGGTCCCTCTACAACCTAAATCAGGACAGCTGTACTGCACAGCCATTCCAATCAGCTATAAGTGATTTCTTAAAAGACATTAAACTACCCCAACTCTCCACCTCACATCTGCAGGAGTTAAATTCCCCCTTCTCAGTATTTGAATTACTAAAAGTTATAGACACTCTTCCCAATAACAAATCCCCGGGACCAGATGGTCTGACAGGGGAATATTACAAAAATTTTAAACAAATCCTGGGATCACACCTTCTTAAGGTGTTCGAAGCCGCTGCTGCCTCAGCCTCCTTTCCATCTGAGATGTTAGAAGCATTAATAGTTACGTTGCCCAAACCGGGGAAGACACCGGATGTTCCCCAAAATTTTAGGCCAATATCCTTATTGAACAATGATCTAAAGATTTATGCTAAAATGATAGCAATGAGACTGGTTGACATCCTTCCTACCTTAATTGACCCAGATCAATCTGGATTCACCAAAGGAAGACAAACGTCTGATGCCACCAGAAGACTAATTGATGTAATCCATCTGGCTACGAAACATGGGACGCCTTTTCTGCTTCTAGCTCTGGATGCAGAGAAGGCGTTCGATAGAGTGCATTGGAAATATCTAACAACACCACTGGAGAAATTTGGTTTCACAGGCCACCTACTTTCTGCAATAATAGCTGTCACGGAATGCCCCTCACTCCACTTGAGTGCTTCCGTCAGTATACCACTTCCTCCCAGTCTGGATATAGATATCAGATATTCTAACTGCTCACAAAACACAAAACAAGGCGAGACTTGCTTAGCTGCTAACATGGACTGATTTATTAGAACCAAAATTACAAGTCTTTATATACCGTTAGAGGAGGTTCCCCCCTCCTGCTGATATTACTCTAACAACAAAACTGTAACCTAATTAACATGAGCTAGTTTACTAAAACATTTACCCAGACTAGATGACTCAGAGACATGACCTGTAGGACACAGACTTGTGGTCACCGAGCTTCACACAGTAGTATAAACAGGAGCTAATTACAATTAACAATACAAACAACAATGAGTTGAATACTCTTAGAAGCTGTGGTAAGCCAGACTAGACTTATTTACAGTAAACACATTATAGCAGACAACAAGACAGGTAGTTGGAGTTGATATTAGCATCTCCTCACAGTATGTGTCCCAACAGTATGAATCAGTCACTATTGCTAATGTGGCAAATACAGGGTCCACAGAGTCTGTGTGTCCTGGGGGACAAGGACCCAAATCCAAAGTAACAACACCTCAAGGGTACCCCAAATGCGAGGGCCCATAATCTGTAGGCAAGAGGTTGACATTCAGTCCCCTCCAAAAGCCTCTGTCCCGGGTGAGTCTGTCACACTAGCCCTATATACCTTTCCATCAGCTTGAGTGTATACTTCAGGTATGCTATCTAAACCCTTTAGGATCACAAATGGTACCCGCCAGGGGTTCCCACTATCTCCCCTTATTTTTAACCTGTTAATGGAGCCTTTGGCAACCAGCATAAGACAAAATCCCAACATACAAGGTTTCATGATCAATAATCGCAAGCATGTCATAAGTCTTTTTGCAGATGATGTGATCCTTATGCTCACTAATTCGGTGTCTTCCCTGAAACACATATCTCAACCATTACATAAATATGGTACAGTATCATACTACAAGGTAAACAAAGCCAAATCTTATATATTGGACCTAGGTGTAACTACAAGTGACAGAGTAACCATGCAAGCTAGATTTCAATATGTGTGGAATTCCCAAGAAATGACATATTTAGGTATTAAACTCACCTCCCAACCTAAACAACTATTCCATGCCAACTACCTCCCACTAGAATGTACATTACAAGCATGAGTCCAGTCCTTAAGCAAACATACATTGTCATGGTCGGGAAGGCTGACTGCCTTTAAAATGCAAGTCCTACCGTATATATTACTTTACATCTACCAAACGGTACCCATTCCTGTCCCCCAAAAAAATTCTTTCAAAACCTACAAACCATACTTTCCAGATACCTTTGGGAAGGTAAGAAAGCCAGAAGCACTCTTTCCAAGCTTTGTAAAACAAAAACAGCAGGTGGGGTAGGTCTACCGGTAATAACTGACTACCATCTAGCTGCAATATTAGCGCAACTTAGAGGATGGTTTCCTAACCAACATACCCCACTATGGGGAAGCATTGAACAAACCATGATACCAGGAGGTAGCCTTTACGAATATGTTTTAGCTTACCTACATTTTAAATCTAAACCAACTGACCTCCCTCTACCAATTCTAGCAACCCTAGATTCATGGAAAATCTTGTTGACTACCAAATCTCGGGCATCTCCCACTATCCCTCTGTCAATACCTATATCTACTCTGGCTTTGATAATTCCGTATTTGACCTTGAATAAATGGAAAACAAGGGGACTGAAATGGGTTTCGGATCTATGCTCAGGTACTAATGTGAAACTGTTTGCTGACTTACAAACGGAATGTGGCTTACCTATTTTAGAACAATTTAATCACTTCTGAGTAACATTGTATCTAAAGAACACTAACACCATTAAATACAAATTATTATGGCAGATTCATATCTACCTTACTGCCAAGACACTGTTTTACAACTTTCTCCATGATAAAATCATACTCACCAAAACAAACTCTATGCTAGCATGGGAAAGGGATCTTAAGGACTCCTTTTCTGAAGAGCAATGGCACAAAGCCCTGCAACATATCCATTCAGCAACTAAATGTACCAACCTATGGGAACTCTCACATAATATCACACAGAGATGGTACTAAACACCCTATCGGATAGCTAAATTTGACTCCTCCACACCTCCCATGTGTTGGAGGAATTGTGGTCAGCCGGGTACCATCTTTCATATCTTATGGAGCTGCAAGAGCCTAGCCAAATATTCGTCACATAACTTTAACAATTCTATGTCAAGTAACAGATTTACAAATCCAAACTTCCCCCTCCTTAGCTATCTTAAATATCAGCATAGAAGATATTCCACCACTACATAGGCAATTTACCACTCACTTATTCCTGGCAGCCAAGTTAGTGATACTAAGAAAGTGGAGATCTCTGAATCCTCCAGAGGTAGAAGAGGCTTTGCGTACACTATCCTTACACTTCACTTATGAAAGGATGCTAGCATCCATTAAGGGAAATGATGACAACTTTCTTCCACATTGGCAACGATGGATAAATTGGTACAACACTCACCATAAGTAAGGAATCTTTTATCAGACAACGATCTGGTAAATTATCTAATGATTAACTGTATTTTTAAGGTTCATATCCTACTTTTTCCCTATGGTCTCTGAGTTGATCCTGTTCAGTTTGTATGTTTGTTTACTTACTTCTAGTTATGAGCTACACGCTCTTGGTACAAGACTGCTAACAGATACAGCCCAGTTAATGTTATCACTGAAACATAGGCTTGTAGGGGCTGTACCTCCACAAAGTCACAGTAAGCTCCCAAGGGGGTGACTGGTGGAGGAAGACAGCGTCTCCTGTCCTGCCCATATTCCTCATAATTCATACAATTGTACTGTGAATGCAATGCTAATATATGATTCTGTTGGCTATTACTGGTTAAATTTCGGTTTATGATACCTATTGATGTATGACAATGTGATTTATCATTCTGTAAACTGACAAAATTTGAATAAAAATTATTGAAAAAAAAAAAAAAGATATATTAATCTGTTCAAATACTATACGAGTAATGTAGCTATATAGTGTGTGTGCGTGTTAGTGTATCTGGCACTAATCTGATTCTGTCTGGGATTTAGTTACCACTAACTCACACTAAAACCTGATGTCACCCGTGACACTAATACAGTGATCAGAAAAGAGATCTGTACACTATACTAGTGACACTGTGACAGGGAAGTTTAACTGGGGTGATCAGGGGTGATCAAGGGGTTAAATGTGTGCCTACGTGTCCTGGTGTCAGTGTAGTGTTGGTGTACTCACAGTAGGATGTCTCCTCCTCTCGAGCTGGAACCGAAAAGGGCTCCACGGGGGGAGATGACATCACTTCCTCTGCCTGTGTTTACATTACACAGGTAGAGGACAGTCTGCCATTCACCAGAACTGATCAGCAGGCCCAGGCCAGAAATCATTGGCCCGGGCCTGTAGACTGATCAGTTCTGAAATGAATACCATCTTAATGGGGACAGTGGGGGTGCACTTATGCCCCCCCTTACCCACGCACGTGACTGACGTACAATTATGGCGATTCACGAAGAAGAGCCAACCTGGCGCATTACAACTGTGGCGGCTGGTCGGGAACAGTTAATAAATTCTCTGCATTCTCTGTATTAAGGTAAAACAGATTCTGTATGCAGCCCCCCCCATCCCCCCTAATACTTACCTGAGCCTGATCTCCATCCAGCAATGTGCACAAGAGCAGAGGCTCTCTTGGCTCTCTCCCTCCTCATTGTTTCAGACATAGCAGGGGGAGACATTGCAGCGCTGGAACTTTGACATCAATGAAATTAATAATGTGTAAGTTTTCTACACAAACTTACAGCACTGTGGTTGTGGTATCACCAGACAGTCACAGCACTGGTGCTTTGGTATCAATTCCCTTTATAAAGTTGTTAGTTTTCTGCATAGTGTATTAATACCAATTCATTAGGCTGCAACACATTGTTCCAGCACTGAGGTTGTGGTAGTAGCAGACATATATTGTATGTAGTATTTGCTTTGTATTATAATTTTTGTTGTGTAATTAATATTTGGAATTATCAGGATCAGGTGGTTAGGTGGTTTGTTACATAGTTACACAACCGTATAGTAACCCTGGGGTTGTGGTTGTGGTAACACTTACCTCTGTCTGCAGGTAGGTTGTCTGTCTGTGTAATATAGAGCAGAGCTACACTAGTTTGTCATTTAGTGTATAAAATATGTAAAAAGATAAAGAATGACAGAAAATACAACAAAGACAAAAGGACAGACACAGTCTGCCTGTGAGAATAAAACAGAAATAAACTTTTTCTGAGGATTATCCTGTGACAGGAACATGTCAGGAACATCCGCTATTCACCAGTTAGATCGGATCCATGGGAATCCCCCGTCCATATCTCAGGATCCTCAATTTATGGATGTGGGTGGACTTTAGCCATCAGCCAATCAACCCTGGGGGGTGTTCCCTTCCCAGCCCACAAGCCGGTCCTGTGTTCTGAGGGAACCAGAGTTAAATAGGCCATGAATGGTTCTGATGGATGAGGATCGGATTTTTAACACTGGCATGTCAGTCTGATCCCAACAAGACCAATCAGTGCTTGGCTGGTGTGATCAGGCTCCATAGAACCATTCTGGGGGTTTCTCCTGGATTCTATCCTCACTACACATACAATGTTATATGTACATGTACCCCAACATGTGTACAATCAGGAGGAATTATTTCCATCTCTCTGCAACTAATATTTTATTTTGTATGAGAGATAAAATAGATTCCTCTGATCTCTGACATAAACCAATGTCTGGAAGACAGTTTGGGGCCTTCTCACTGTATCGGCCTCGTCCCCTGCTGGGCTTGTAGATGAAATGACTAGGACTTCTCTTTGAGGCTCAGTGAGGTGACAGTTTTATATCTCCAAGGATGGGGGATTTTATTAGCATCTAGGTGTCACTTCTGGTGTAGAGACTGGCTCTGTCCTTCCAGATTCTAATTGAGGACCATCTGTCTATGATTGGTCACTGAATGAAGAGGATATAGAGTCCTGTGCATCTTCTGGTCTGTTTCAGGTCTGAATTCAGTCCAAAATGAGGTGACATGTCTGAGGCCCTCATATAGAAGATATGCTGTGACACTCATATATTTAACTCAGGTGCTGTCCATTTCTTCTAATCATCCTTGAGATGGTTCTATACCTTCATTTGAGTCCAGCTGTATTTGATTATACTGATTGGACTTGATTAGGAAAGCCACACACCTGTCTATATAAGACCTTACAGCTCACAGTGCATGTCAGAGCAAATGAGAATCATGAGGTCAAAGGAACTGCCTGAATTTTGGCAAGGCACAGATCTGGCCAAGGTTACAAAAAAAACTTAAGGTTCCTAAGAGCACAGTGGCCTCCATAATCCTTAAATGGAAGACATTTGGGACGACCAGAACCCTTCCTAGAGCTGGCCGTCCAGCCAAACTGAGCTATCGGGGGAGAAGAGCCTTGGTGAGAGAGGTAAAGAAGAACCCAAAGATCACTGTGGCTCCAGAGATGCAGTTGGGAGATGGGAGAAAGTTGTAGAAAGTCAACCATCACTGCAGCCCTCCACAAGTCGTGGCTTTACGGCAGAGTGGCCTGACGGAAGCCTCTCCTCAGAGCAAGACACATAAAAAGCCCTCATGGAGTTTGCTTAAAAACACCTGAAGGACTCCAAAATGGTGAGAAATAAGATTCTTTGGTCTGATGAGACCAACATAGAACTTTTTGGCCTTAATTCTAAGTGGTATGTGTGGAGAAAACCAGGCACTGCTCATCACCTGTCCAATACAGTCCCAACAGTGAAGCATGGTGGTGGCAGCATCATGCTGTGGGGGTGTTTTTCAGCTGCAGGAACAGGACGACTGGTTGCAATTGAGGGAAAGATGAATCCGGCCAAGTACAGGGATATCCTGGGCGAAAACCTTCTCCAGAGTGCTCAGGACCTCAGACTGGGCCGAAGGTTTACCTTCCAACAAGACAATGACCCTAAGCACACAGCTAAAATAATGAAGGAGTGGCTTAACAACAACTCTGTCACTGTTCTTGAATGGCCCAGCCAGAGCCCTGACTTAAACCCAATTGAGTATCTCTGGAGAGACCTAAAAATGGCTGTCCACCAACATTTACCATCCATCCTGACAGAACTGGAGAGGATCTGCAAGGAGGAAAGGCAGAGGATCCCCATATCCAGGTGTGAAAAACTTGATGCATCTTTCCCAAAAAGACTCAAGGCTGTATTAGATCAAAAGGGTGCTTCTACTAAATACTGAGCAAAGGGTCTGAATACTCAGGACTAGGGATGAGCTTCGAGTTCGAGTCGAACTCATGTTCGACTCGAACATTGGCTGTTCGCAAGTTCGCCGAACAGCAAACAATTTGGGGTGTTCGCGGCAAATTCGAATGCAGACGGAACACCATTTAAAAGTCTATGGGAGAAATCAAAAGTGCTAATTTTAAAGGCTAATATGCAAGTTATTGTCATAAAAAGTGTTTGGGGACCTGGGTCCTGCCCCAGGGGACATGGATCAATGCAAAAAATTTTTTTAAAAACGGCCGTTTTTTCAGGAGCAGTGATTTTAATAATGCTTAAAGTCAAACAATAAAAGTGTAATATCCCTTTAAATTTCGTACCTGGGGGGTGTCTATAGTATGCCTGTAAAGGGGCGCATGTTTCCTGTGTTTAGAACAGTCTGACAGCAAAATGACATTTTGAAGGAAAAAACTCATTTAAAACTACCGCGGCTATTGCATTGCCGACAATACACATAGAAGTTCATTGATAAAAACGGCATTTGAATTCCCCAAAGGGGAACCCCGAACCAAAATTAAAAAAAAAAAAAAAAAGACGTAGGAGTCCCCCTAAATTCCATACCAGGCCCTTCAGGTCTGATATGGATATTAAGGGGAACCCCGGACAAAATTTAAAAAAAAAAATGACGTGGGGTTCCCCCTAAATTCCATACCAGACCCTTCAGGTCTGGTATGGATTTTAAGGGGAACCCCGCGCCGAAAAAAAAAAAAAAACGGCGTGGGGTCCCCCCAAAAATCCATACTAGACCCTTATCCGAGCACGCAACCTGGCAGGCCGCAGGAAAAGAGGAGGGGACGAGAGTGCGGCCCCCCCCTCCTGAACCGTACCAGGCCACATGCCCTCAACATTGGGAGGGTGCTTTGGGGTAGCCCCCCAAAACACCTTGTCCCCATGTTGATGAGGACAAGGGCCTCATCCCCACAACCCTGGCCGGTGGTTGTGGGGGTCTGCGGGTGGGGGGCTTATCGGAATCTGGAAGCCCCCTTTAACAAGGGGACCCCCAGATCCCGGCCCCCCCCTGTGTGAAATGGTAAGGGGGTACAAAAGTACCCCTACCATTTCACTAAAAAACTGTCAAAAATGTTAAAAATGACAAGAGACAGTTTTTGACAATTCCTTTATTTAAATACTTCTTCTTTCTTCTATCTTCCTTCATCTTCTGGTTCTTCTGGCTCTTCTGGTTCTTCCTCCGGCGTTCTCGTCCAGCATCTCCTCCGCGGCGTCTTCTATCTTCTTCTCCTCGGGCCGCTCCGCACCCATGGCATGGGGGGAGGCTCCCGCTCTTCTCTCCATCTTCTTCTCTTCTCTTCTTTTCTTCTCTTCTTCTCTTCTTCATTTTCTTCTCCGGGCCGCTCCGCACCCATGCTGGCATGGAGGGAGGCTCCCGCTGTGTGACGGCGCTCCTCGTCTGACAGTTCTTAAATAACGGGGGGCGGGGCCACCCGGTGACCCCGCCCCCCTCTGACGCACGGTGACTTGACGGGACTTCCCTGTGACGTCACGGGGAATGCCACAGGGAAGTCCCGTCAAGTCACCGTGCGTCAGAGGGGGGCGGGGTCACCGGGTGGCCCCGCCCCCCGTTATTTAAGAACTGTCAGACGAGGAGCGCCGTCACACAGCGGGAGCCTCCCTCCATGCCAGCATGGGTGCGGAGCGGCCCGGAGAAGAAAATGAAGAAGAGAAGAAGAGAAGAAGAGAAGAAGAGAAGAAGAGAAGATGAAGAAGATGGAGAGAAGAGCGGGAGCCTCCCCCCATGCCATGGGTGCGGAGCGGCCCGAGGAGAAGAAGATAGAAGACGCCGCGGAGGAGATGCTGGACGAGAACGCCGGAGGAAGAACCAGAAGAACCAGAAGATGAAGGAAGATAGAAGAAAGAAGAAGTATTTAAATAAAGGAATTTTCAAAAACTGTCTCTTGTCATTTTTAACATTTTTGACAGTTTTTTAGTGAAATGGTAGGGGTACTTTTGTACCCCCTTACCATTTCACACGGGGGGGGCCAGGATCTGGGGGTCCCCTTGTTAAAGGGGGCTTCCAGATTCCGATAAGCCCCCCGCCCGCAGACCCCCACAACCACCGGCCAGGGTTGTGGGGATGAGGCCCTTGTCCTCATCAACATGGGGACAAGGTGTTTTGGGGGGCTACCCCAAAGCACCCTCCCAATGTTGAGGGCATGTGGCCTGGTACGGTTCAGGAGGGGGGGGCCGCACTCTCGTCCCCCCCTCTTTTCTGCGGCCTGCCAGGTTGCGTGCTCGGATAAGGGTCTGGTATGGATTTTTGGGGGGACCCCACGCCGTTTTTTTTTTTTGGTGCGGGGTTTCCCTTAAAATCCATACCAGACCTGAAGGGTCTGGTATGGAATTTAGGGGGAACCCCACGTCATTTTTTTTTTTTAATTTTGGCCGGGGTTCCCCTTAATATCCATATCAGACCTGAAGGGCCTGGTATGGAATTTAGGGGGACTCCTATGTCTTTTTTTTTTTTTTAATTTTGGTTCGGGGTTCCCCTTTGGGGAATTCCCATGCCGTTTTTATCAATGAACTTCTATGTGTATTGTCGGCAATGCAATAGCCGCGGTAGTTTTAAATGAGTTTTTTCCTTCAAAATGTCATTTTGCTGTCAGACTGTTCTAAACACAGGAAACATGCGCCCCTTTACAGGCACACTATAGACACCCCCCAGGTACGAAATTTAAAGGGATATTACACTTTTATTGTTTGACTTTAAGCATTATTAAAATCACTGCTCCTGAAAAAACGGCCGTTTTTAAAAAAATTTTTTGCATTGATCCATGTCCCCTGGGGCAGGACCCAGGTCCCCAAACACTTTTTATGACAATAACTTGCATATTAGCCTTTAAAATTAGCACTTTTGATTATTCATGTTCGTGTCCCATAGACTTTAATGGTGTTCGCGTGTTCGAACGAACTTTTTTCCTGTTCGCATGTTCTGGTGCGAACCGAACAGGGGGGTGTTCGGCTCATCCCTACTCAGGACCATGTGATATTTCAGTTTTTCTTTTTTAATAAATCTGCAAAAATGTCAACAATTTTGTGTTTTTCCTGTCAATATGGGGTGCTGTGTGTACATTAATGAGGAAAAATATGAACTTAAATTTTTTAGCAAATGGCTGCAATATAACAAAGAGTGAAAAATTTAAGGGGGTCTGAATACTTTCCGTCCCCACTGTATACCAGAATCCAGCAGAATATTATATAATTTATAGGATAATTCTCACTCCAGCTCCTGCAGAGTACAGCCAGGATCTCTGAGCCCCTCACATAGAAGTTTTATTCCAGAGTCTTCCAGATTATTCCTTGATAATTCCAGTCTGGTGAGGGATTGGTTATTGATAAGAATGGATCTGAGATCATCACAGCTGGAGGAAGTCACACCACATTCACACAACCTGCAGAGACAAATCCAGACACATGATATTATATTATGAGATGAATATGAGGAATTATTCCCATTTAGTGAAAAGTAACATAACATCACTAGAGTGGAATATCAGGATATACATAATGTTATACAGAGGAAAGATCTTGTTATTAGGGAAGCTGATAAAGGTGAAGCTGTTGTAGTACTTATGTCTACACAGTATAAAGAGGGGGCGCTGTGAAAGCTCAGTCACCCCCTTATGTACCCGGTTATTAAGCAGGACCTCATACAGTGTCTCATACAGGGGCTTTTGAAATTAATAGATAAAGGAAAGGATCTGGGGGGGTTATGAAATAAAACAGCAGAATTTCTGATGGTGGGTACCCCAATGACCCCAATATTCCATCACCTTCCTAAAGTCCACAAATCAGGAGTCCCCATTGAAGGTCACCGGATTGTGGCAGGAATAGGATCCCTTATAGAGAATGTAGGGGGGAGGGGTGGATATACATTTCCAGCCTTTAGTGCTGAGACTTCTGGGATGTATTAGAGATACAAGTACTATATTGGTGGATATTCTACATTTACAATGGGATTCTACATTCACATGGGGGACACTTCACATTAAAGCACTTTATTCTTCCATCCCCCATTCTTTAGTGTCTCCAGCAATCAGATATCATCTCCATAGATATAGATCATATACTAGGATGTTACAGGAATTATTACAGAGGCTCTAAAGGATGAGGGTTTTTTACCTTAACCACTTCAGCCCCAGAAGGATTTACCCCCTTAATGACCAGAGCACTTTTTACAATTTGGCACTGCGCTGCTTTAACTGGTAGTTGCGCGGTCATGCAATGCTGTACACAAACATAAAAATCCAATAAACTCAATTTTAGTCATACATTTAGGCCAAAATGTATTCAGCCACATATCTTGGGTAAAAAAAGTCAATAAGCGTATATTTATTGGTTTGTGCAAAAGTTCTTGCGTCTA
This sequence comes from Aquarana catesbeiana, assembly GCF_042186555.1. Taxonomy (NCBI): domain Eukaryota; kingdom Metazoa; phylum Chordata; class Amphibia; order Anura; family Ranidae; genus Aquarana; species Aquarana catesbeiana. The sequence goes on along the minus strand of NC_133326.1, from coordinate 743,016,047 downwards.
CAAACTATGATATATTTACTGGAATTTACGCAGCTTTTAGTTTATGACTGCCTATCTCATTTCTTGAGGTGCTAAAATGTCAGGATATTTTTTTTCACAAAGACAAAGGGCAAAAAAAATGGTATATTGCTCAAACATGCCATGGGTATGGGGATACCACATGTGTGAGATTTTTTAGGAGTCTAGCCGCGTACAGGACCCCGAAAACCAATCACTGCCTTCAAGATTTCTAAGAGCATACATTTTTGATTTCACTCCTCAATACCTATTACAGTTTCAGAGGCCATGAAATGCCAATATAGCACAAAACCCCCCAAATGACCTAATTTTGGAAAGTAGACACCCCAAGCTATTTGCTGAGAGGGATGGTGAGTATTTTGCAGATCTCACTTTTTGTTACAAAGATTTGAAAATTGAAAAAAGAAAAAAAAATCTTTTTCTTTTTTTATTTTCCAAAACAAATGAGATCTGCAAAATACTCACCATGCCTCCTAGCAAATACATTGGGGTATCTACTTTCCAAAATGGGGTAAAAATTGTGCTATCTTGACATTTCAGGGCCTCCAGAACTGTGATTGGTTTCTGGGGTCCTGTACGCGGCTAGGGTCCCAAAAAGTGTCACACATGAGGTATTCCCGTACTCAGGAGAAGCAGCAGAATGTATTTTTGGGCTGTAATTTCACATATACCAATGCCATGTTGGAGCTATATATTATTTAGTGACAACTTTGTGTAAACAAATAATAATGAAACTTGTGGCAAAATGTATAATAATCTATGGACTCAACATGCTTCTCAGCAAATAGCTTGAAGTGTCTATTTTCCAAAAGGGGGTCATTTGGGGGGTTTTGAACTGTCCTGGCATTTTATGCCCAACATTAAAAGCCTATGTCACACATCACCCACTCTTCTAACCATTTGAACCACTTGTCCTTTCTGACGCTTTTTGTTTACATGAAGATAAAATTTGTTTTTGCTAGAAAATTACTTTGAACCCACAAACATTATATATATATATATTTTTTTAAAGCCTACAGATTAAAATGGTGGGTGTTGATTTTTTTTTTCACAAAGTAATTGCGCAGTAATTTTTTAAAAAGCAATTTTTTGGAAAAAAAAAACACTTTTTTGAATTTTAATGCACAAAAACACACTATATTGCCCAAATGTGTGCCAAAGCATAGGGGCAATCCGCCTCTAATGTCCACATCTGCCCCCATGCTTCGGCATATATGCTCTTTTTTTAACTGTGGTGGTGAAATCACCTCCTACAGTGCTGGAGTCATGGATTTACGTATCATAAGAGCAAACCCTGTTGCAAACCCTGTTGCTGTCAGAATAAATAAACTTGTGCTGCAGCTGAATGGTGTACCTGCAAAGCAACTGATGGTTAACAATAAAACACAGTAACAGTAAAGTATAAGGGTAGAATGACATACCTGTAAAGCAAACATGATAAAACACAGTAACAATAAAAGATTACAGTTAAGCAGAAAATTCAGTAACAGAGCAGAACAATGGAGAGAGAACAATAGAGAGAACAATAAAACATCAACTATTTTTGGCTTTTTTATTCAATTTATTTTATTTTTTATTTTATTTATTTTTTTAAATTTTTACATTTTTATTGTAACTGTAAACGTTTCAGCTTAGGGTCTCTCAAAATGGACCATCTCATCTTTCAAGACCCTATGTGATAGTGTGCCCTAGGACTGTGCCGTGCTGTACATACATAGTTACATAGTTGGTGATGGTGAGGTTGAAAGAAGACACAAGTCCATCAAGTCCAACCTATGTGTGTGCTTTTATGTCAGAATTACATTGTGTATCCCTGTATGTTATGGTCGTTCAGGTTCCTATCTAATAGTTTTTTAAAATGATCAACGCTCCCCGCTGAAACCACTGCCTGTGAAAGAGAATTCCACATCCTCACCGCTCTTATGCCACTTACACACGATCGGACATTCCAACAACAAAATCCATGTTTTTTTCCAACGGATGTTGGCTCAAACTTGTTTTGCATACGCACGGTCACACAAAGTTGGTCGGAAATTCGAACATCAAGAACGCGGTGACGTACAGCACGTACGACGAGCCGACAAAAATTACGTTGGAGGGGATATGATTTCAATTTACAAATACCAGACTGGTGACCCCACAATAGGGATAAAACTTTTTTGCAGAAGAGAGTTTACCAAGACTCGTGGCCACTCATTAAAATTAGAAGAAAAGAGGTTTAACCTTAAACTACGTAGATGGTTCTTTACTGTAAGAGCGGCAAGGATGTGGAATTCCCTTCCACAGGTGGTGGTCTCAGCGGGGAGCATTGATAGCTTCAAGAAACTATTAGATAAGCACCTGAATGACCACAACATACAGGGATATACAATGCAATACTGACACATAATCACACACATAGGTTGGACTTGATGGACTTGTGTCTTTTTTCAACCTCACCTACTATGTAACTAAGTTCAATAGCCAGTGCTGCTCTTAAGCTTGATTCTGAGCATGCGTGGCATTTTGTATGTCGGAATTATGTACACACGATCGGAATTTACGTGAACGGATTTTGTTGTTGGAAAATTTGAGATCCAGATCTCAAACTTTGTGTGTCGGAAATTCCGATGGAAAAAGTCCAATGGAGCCTACACGGTCGGAATTTCCGACAACAAGCTCCGATTGCACATTTTCCATCGGAAAGTCCGACTGTGTGTACGGGGCATAACAGTAAAGAACCATCTACGTAGTTTGAGGTTAAACTGCTTCTCTTCTAATGTTAGTGAATGGCCGTGTGTCTTTAAATTCCCTTTCACAGAAAAGTTTTATCCCTATTGTAGGGTCACCAGTACGGTATTTGTACATTGAAATAATAACCCCTCTCAAGCGTCTCTTCTCCAGAGAGAATAGGCTCAATGTTTGTAACCTTTCTTTATAAGGTCCTCCAGTCCCTTTATTAGCTTTGTTGCCCTTCTCTGGACTCTCTCCAGTTGCAGCTCATCACTCCTGAGGACTAGTGCCCAGATTTATATTCTAATAATCCACTAGTGTATGGTAGTGATGGAAACATTCATGGTTTCAGAGACCAGGTTGGTCAGGACAGGAGGGACAATAAAAGCTGGTGTCATGCCTATATCTGTGTTTTCTGCAGACACAACGTCTTCTTTGGGGTGCTCTTTGGGCAGGGGTACTGTGATGGAAGTCACGTTGGGCGTGGGACTAGTGGAACCCAGAATCCCTTGGAGAGATTGGGAAACCCTTGCTTCAGCTCCCCATGCACCTCTTATGTCTAATTCACCCTGTGTTTATTAGGGGCACAGGGTGACCAAGAAAATGTGTCTTGGATTACTTAAAATGAAACAGTAATATTTATCCACCATATCTCCCAGGGAATATACAGACTATTCCTGGTTTATTTGAGTCTGAACTATACATGTCATTTGAAAGAGCTGATCACATTGGCCTCTGTACAATGTAGGAGACAGTCCGTCTGCTACTAGGGGCTCCTGCTATTATGTGAACGTGTCCTGTGTTTATGTTTATGATAATGTGTGTTGTGTCTTCTAAAAAGACAAGTCTGCCCTGAATGGTCATACCTCTGAGTCACCTAGGCTGTTTAAATGATTTGTTAATTAGCTATGTTAATTCTGTTTCTGGTTACAGTTTGCTAGGGTAATGTGATCAGAATGGGGGGACGGGGAAATGTCCTCCTGTTGTATATATTTGTTTGTCCAGAGTTTGTCCAATAAATGATTCCATGTTCAAACTGTGTAACTGAGCTAGTCTCGTCTAGTTCTTGGTTACAATATTCGGCTGTAAAATCTGATATCTGATGATCAGACTGGAGGAGGCTGTATACTGACGGAAGCATATAAGCGGAGTGCGACGGGGTTCCGTGACATTGGTGGCAGCAATGGGATTCTTCCTGCAGTCTGGGACATCCAAACTTCCAACGGGATCAAGGTCCGGATAGCAGAAGAGCTGGAGATATGTATCTGGCATCAAAGTTGCAAGTGCTGCTGCGGAGTGCCCTTTCAGCAATCCCCAGGTCTGTGTCTGCGGATCAGTACCTGGAGATCAGGCAGCAGATTCTGGTGCAGATCTGGATTGGAGCCCTCCAGGTTGCTGGTAGACACCAGGGCAAGTGCTTTCCAACCACAGAGCAATGAGCCAGTGATCAATGGCAGTTACAGATGCCATTCATGGAAGAGTGGCCCCAGGACCAATGGTTGGACAGGCTGGTCCAGCAGGAGATAGAGCTGGACAATCGATATCAGGCTCTGCAATGGCACGCAGAGTAGGGATATTTAGGGGAGACAACAGAATGCTCTCCGGAGGGATGTGACTTTGGTGGCCCTGGATTGCTGTGGGAGAGCCTTACAGATGGTTTTGTGTTTGGCTATGAAGGGGATCCTACCCTTGAGGACCAGCGAGAATACAGAGAGGCTATGCTTAGTCTCAGAGCTTAAACCAGACCTGGAATATTTGCTAAGGAAGGAACAGCATCTGGAAAGGGCATACCGGGAACTGCTAGAACACGTTCAGCAGCGTGCCCTAGAATTAGCAGCGGAAACTCTGGAGATGGCCATCCCCAAAGCTGAAGTGCTGACAACAAGGCAGAGCTCTGCTAGCCTCTGCCCAGCACCAATAACATCCTTTGGGTTCTACGGGCAGAAGACTGTGAACCTCTATTCCCAGACACCAGTTCCAGAGACATCCAGTAGAAGAGCTGGCATCTGGGCCAAACATCACTGAGCTCTGCCCAGCACCAACAGCAGCTTCAACCTCCCTGAGAGAAGAGGCAGTCGGCCTTTCTCCCACAACACTGACAGAGACGTGGGATTTTGTGCCAGCAGCATCTGTGGAGTTACCAGAAACTTCTCTAGTTGAAGTGCTGACAACTGGACAGAGGGTCAAAGACCTCTGCCCTACACCTGCAGCAGTTCCGGAGGCCCAGGGCAAGAAGGTGGCGGTCACTCCCCAGTAGGGATGGGCTGACTGTTCGAGTGGAACATGATTTTGACTCGCACATCTGCTGTTCGTTCATTCGACAAAGATCAAACATTATGGGCCGTTCACACCAAATTCTAGCTGCGCGCCACGGCCCATAATGAACTGCGTCATCGCAGTGGTTTGCTGGCTGATGATTGGCCAAGCATGCACTATGACCCGCATGCTTTGGCCAATCACAGCGCCATAAGCAAACAGAGCCATAATTGGTCAAAGGCAGGGTGCCTTTGGCCATTTAAGGCTCAGGGGGTTAAGTACATGCCCCACACTATATGAGGCCGCCTGTACGTAGGCCCTGTGTAGTGTGTTGCTGGCATTATAGAGAGATAGATAGAGAGAAACAGAGTGTGTCATTTAATTTACTTTGAGCAGGCAGTTTATTCAGTTAGCTAGATCTCACTGCAGACCGTTCCTACTGTACTGTTTCTAATCTTCGTCAGGCAGGCAGTAGATCCAGTTAGCTGCAGTGTATTGCAGTGTATATATATGTGTATATATATATATATATATATATATATATATATATATATATATATATATATATATATATATATATACATACACACATACAGTCAGACTTTTTCCCCCTTAAAATCATGGGAAAATCGTGTGTGCTGATTGTGAGCAGAGCGGAGCAAGCGCCAGCGATATACACATAGCCGAGTGTACTCGGCTACTCTCGGCTCTACTCACAGTCAGGGGCGGGACTGCGAGAGGAGCTGAGTCTAGCCGAGTACACTCGTCTTTGTGTGTCTCGCTGGCGCTCACTCCTCTCCGCTCACAGTCAGCGGAGATCAGCACCAATTTTAAATAATCAGCGGCTGGACAAGGCTGCAAAGGCACTGGGAAAGGCTGCAAAGGCACTGGGCATTACTGCAGATGGACACTGGGCAAGACTGCAATTATGGACAAGGCTGCAGATGGACACTGATAAGGCTGCATTGATGGGCATTTAAATGTAAGTTTTTTCCTTAAACTTCCCTCCTAAAAGTTTTTTCCTTAAAATTCCCCCCTAAACTTGGGGTGCGTGTCATACGCCGGCACGTGTTATACGGCGGTATATATATATATATATATATATATATATATATATATATATATATATACACACATACACACACACACACACACACACACACATATACATATTATTATTATTATTATACAAGATTCATATAGCGCCAACAGTTTACGCAGCGCTTTACAATGTATAAGGGGGACAACACAATTACAGTACAATACAAAAGGTACAGGAGGGCCCTGTTCGTGGAGCTTACATTCTAAAGGGAGGGGGTGGTGGTACAAAAGGTAATAGCTGCAAAGAATGATTTGATGGGGGTGGCTCAGGGACAGTTATGTGGGTGTGGGATAAGCTTTCCTGAATAAATGAGTTTTCAGGGATCTCCTAAAGGTGGACAGGGTAGGGGCTGATCGGATATACTGGGGTAGGGAATTCCAGAGGATGGGAGAGGCTCTGGAGAAGTCCTGAAGGCGAGCATGGGAGGAGGTAACAAGGGAGCTAGGGAGCAGGAGGTCCTGGGAGGAGCGGAGGGGGCGATTTGGGCGATATCTGCAGATGAGGTTGGTGATGTAGATGGGGGCGATGTTGTGAATGGGCTTGTATGTTATGGTTAGCATTTTGAATTTTACACGGTGGGGTAGGGGAAGCCAGTGAAGGGATTGGCATAGAGGAGCAGCAGTCACGGATTGATTAGTGAGGTGTATTAGTCTAGCAGCAGCATTCATAATAGACTGAAGGGGGATAGCCTGCTTAAGGGTAGGCCATTAAGGAGAGAGTTGCAGTAATCGAGGCAGGAAATAATCAAGGAGTGAATAAGTTGCTTTGTGGTGTCATTAGTCAGGAAGGGTCGAATTCTGGAGATGTTGCGGAGGTTAAGGCGGCAGGATTTAGCCAGTGATTGTATATGGGGGCTGAAGGAGAGGTCAGAGTCAAGGATTACACCCAGGACCCTGGCATGTGTGGAGGGACCAATGGTTGTGTTGTTGATATTAATGGTGAAGTCACAGGAGGGGGACCGTGAAGGAGGAAATATAACAAGCTCAGTTTTAGAAAGATTAAGTTTGAGGAAGTGGTGTGACATCCATACCGATATGTCATTTAGCAAGTTTGAGATCCGTGAGGAGATAGTGGGGGTGAGTTGAGGAGTGGAGAGATAGATCTGTGTGTCATCGGCATAGAGGTGGTATTGGAAGCCATGGGAGGTTATCAACTGGCCCAGGGAAGAGGTATAGAGTGAGAAAAGGGGAGGCCCAAGGACGGAGCCTTGGGGTACCCCAACAGAAAGAGGAAGGGGAGCGGAGGAGATGGAGTTGTAAGTGACACTGAAAGTGCGCTGAGATAGGTAGGAGGAGAACCAGGATAATGCAAAATCACGGAGGCCAAGGGAGTGTAATTTGCTGAGGAGCAGCAGGTGGTCAACTGTGTCAAAGGCAGCAGAGAGGTCTAAAAGTATGAGTATGGAGTAGTGGCCATTGGTTTTGGCAGTCATTAGGTCATTGGTGAGTTTTAGTAGGGCAGTTTCAGTAGAATGTTGTAGGTGGAAGCCAGACTGTAGGGGGTCAAGAAGGTTGTTGTCCGTGAGGTAGCGGCTCATTTGGTCATGAACAAGGCGTTCGATGAGCTTGGAGGCAAATGGGAGAGGGGAGATAGGTCTTAAGTTATTCAAACAGGTGGGGTCTAGTGAGGGTTTTTTGAGTATGGGGGTAAACAGTGCATGTTTGAGCGGGGAAGAAAAGGTGCCAGAGGAGAGGGAGAGGTTGAAGATGTGGGTTAGGGAGTTGAGGATAGAGTGGGAAGGTGGTCGCAGTAACTGAGAGGGGACAGGGTCCAGGGGACATGTAGTGAGGTGGGCCATGGAGAGGAGTTTATCAACTTCTTCTGTGGTAACTGGGCAAAAGGAGGAGAGTATTGAGTGTGGAGTTGGACCTGATATGTTGGGTAGGGGAGGAATTTGAATGCTGGATATCTCCTTGCGAATTGTGTTGATTTTGCTATTGAAGTGGTTGGCAATCTGTTGAGCGCTAAGCAAGTTGGTGGGTGGGGGCAGTGGGGGGTGAAGTAAGGAATTAAGGGTAGAAAAGAGTTGACGAGGTTTGGATGAGAGGGTTTTGATGAGTGTTGTAATAGGTTTGTTTAGCAGTGTGGAGGCAGGAGTTGTATTTGAGAAGGACAGATTTGTAGAGGGTAAAATCTTGCAGGGATTTAGATTTACGCCATGCTCGCTCAAGAGCACGGCTGTGTCTCTTGAGACTTCTGGTGTCGTCTGTTTGCCAGGGTTGTGGCAGATGGGGCCTGGTTCTGCGTGTAGAAAGAGGAGCAAGTACGTCTAGGGAGGATGACAACGTGGTGTTGTAGATGGAAGTGGTTAGGTCTGGGCAGGACAGGGGTGTGATTTTGTCATAATGGCCATCAGTAGCAGAGTGAAGAAATGAAGGTTTGAGGTTGCGAAGGTTCCTGCGGGTAGTGGTTTGTGGGTTGGCAGCATGTGATATAGGAGACAAGGAGAGTGTGAAACAGATAAGGTTGTGATCAGAGAGGGAAAAGGGTGCGTTGGAGAGATTGCAGGGAGTGCAGCGATGGGAGAATACAAGGTCGAGAGTGTTGCCGTTGGAGTGGGTGGTGGTTTGTATCCATTGTGTTAGGTTAAAAGAGGAGGTTAGGTTGAGTAGTTTAGAAGTGGTAGCATTATTAACATTGATTGGAATGTTAAAGTCACCTAGGATGATGGCAGGCACTTCAGATGAGAGAAAATAGGGTAGCCATGCAGAGAAGTCATCCAGAAAGCGTGACACTGGTCCAGGAGGCCGATAAATGACTGCGACCCTCAGACAAGCTGGAGAGAAAAGACGAATGCAGTGCATTTCGAAAGAGCAGGTGGAAAGAGAGGGAGGTGTGGGCAGTACCTGGAAGGTGCATTGTGGGGAGAGGAGAAGTGTGACACCACTTCCTTTTCGTCCACTGGGTCTGGTGGAGTGAGTCCAGAGAAGGCCACTGTGGGACAGGGCAGCTGGAGAGGTAGTATCAAATTCCTGGAGCCAGGTTTCATTTATAGCAAATAGATCAAGGGATTTGGAGAGGAAAAGGTCATTGACAGAAACTAGTTTATTGAAGACTGAGTGGGCATTCCAGAGGGCACATGAAAGAGGGGGGCTGACTTGTGGAATCAGGGGAATTGGGATGAGAAGGTTGAAGTTGCGACTACTGTTGGAGGAGGTAGATGGTCGATCTTGGCATTGGGAATTGGGTGTGGGAGGGCTGGGGTTTGGTGCAATGTCCCCAGACATTAGGAGTAGTAGGAGGGTGAGGGTGGTAAGGCGGGAGTGGGATTTATAGGAGGGCAGATGCTGTGGTGGAATGGACGTGGTGATACTGTGTGGGCTTAGAATGAGCAGGAGGTGGTATGTGGAGTAATATTGAGTGGGCAGAAGAGAGGGAGATATGTAAAGGTTGGGGGCTGGAGAGGGGGGGTAAAGACATGAGAGTTTGAGGAGAGAGGACGTTATAACAAAGATTAGTGTGAGCATTTTAGAGGGTGGGGACAGGCTAATAGAAGGAAGGCTGAGGAAAGTTAGAGAATGAAGTGGAATTTCCTGCAAAATAGCTGTGGAACAATAATGTCTGTACTTACTTCTTTGTAGCAGTGCCTTAGAAGAAGTGCCCGTGTCCAAGTGCCAAACACTTGTTGCCGGCGTGACACTTTGTGCAAGGAGTGAACAGCCTAAACCCTCGCCAGCCATCCCAAGAAATGAACTAAATTTATAGAGGGAAGGTGTGGGGGGGGAGATTCAAAATTATTCAATTAGAAGCTGATAAAACCAAGCTTGTGGGGGGTGGGGTTTTACAACTGGCCTGGACAGATTGCAGTGCAAGAGGGGACAACAGAATAATGTTAAATGTTTGATCTTGTTCAGGGCAGCAGAATACAAAATAAGTGAAACTTTCAAAAACAAACAAGTATAGACAGTAGTTTCAAATTCTTAGTAAGGCAGAATTAAAGATCAGTTAGGCAATGTAGTCTAGTGTTTAAGAGAAGAGTGGAGTCTTTGCAGTTACCAGAGGGTGTGAAGAGTCAGGTGGGAAATCGCAGACAGGTAGATCGACTTTTGTGTTGCAGGGAAGACCAGTGTAGTTACCAGAGGGTATGAAGAGTCAGGTGGGAAATCGCAGACAGGTAGAGCGACTTTTGTGTTGCAGGGAAGACCAGTGTAGTTACCCCATCCTGGTGGCGGCGAGCTGTGGGACATGCAGCAGGTGATGGCAGCGAGCTCTTGTGTCTTCCATGGCTCTCTGTCGCTCTCAGACTGCTATATATATATATATAAATATATATACACAGTATCTCACAAAAGTGAGTACACCCCTCACATTTTTGTAAATATTTTATTCTATCTTTTCATGTGACAAAACTGAAGAAATGACACTTTGCTACAATGTAAAGTAGTGAGTGTACAGCTTGTATAACAGTGTAAATTTGCTGTCCCCTCAAAATAACTCAACACACAGCCATTAATGTCTAAACCGCTGGCAACAAAAGTGAGTACACCCCTAAGTGAAAATGTCCAAATTGGGCCCAAAGTGTCAATATTTTGTGTGGCCACCATTATTTTCCAGCACTGCCTTAACCCTCTTGGGCATGGAGTTCAACAGAGCTTCACATGTTGCCACTGGAGTCCTCTTCCACTCCTCCATGAGGACATCACAGAGCTGGTGGATGTTAGAGACCTTGCACTCCTCCACCTTCCACTTGAGGATGTCCCACAGATGCTCCATAGTGTTTAGGTCTGGAGACATGCTTGGCCAGTCCATCACCTTTACCCTCAGCTTCTTAGCAAGGCAGTGGTCATCATGGAGGAGTGTTTGGGGTCATTATTATGTTGGGATACTGCCCTGCGGCCCAGTCTCCGAAGGGAGGGGTTCATGCTCTGCTTCAGTATGTCACAGTACATGTTGGCATTCATGGTTCCCTCAACGAACTGTAGCTCCCCAGTGTCGGCAGCACTCATGCAGCCCCAGACCATGGCACTCTCACCACCATGCTTGACTGTAGGCAAGACACAGCTGTCTTTGTACTCCTCCCCTGGTTGCCCCCACACACGCCACACACGCTTGGCACCATCTGAACCAAATAAGTTTATCTTGGTCTCATTATACCACAGAACATGGTTCCAGTAATCCATGTCCTTAGTCTGCTTGTCTTCAGCAACTGTTTGCGGGCTTTCTTGTGCATCATCTCTAGAAGAGGCTTCCTTCTGGGACAACAGCCATGCTGACCAATTTGATGCAGTGTGCGGCATATGGTCTGAGCACTGACAGGCTGACCCTCACCCCTTCAACCTCTGCAGCAATGCTGGCAGCACTCATATGTCTATTTCCCAAAGACAACCTCTGAATATGACGCTGAGCATGTGCACTCAACTTCTTTGGTCGACCATGGCGAGGCCTGTTCTGAGAGGAACCTGTCCTGTTAAACCCGCTGTATGGTCTTGGCCACCGTGCTGCAGCTCAGTTTCAGGGTCTTGGCAATCTTCTTATAGCCTAGGCCATCTTTATGTAGAGCAACAATTCTTTTTTTCAGATCCTCAGAGAGTTCTTTGCCATGAGGTGCCATGTTGAACTTCCAGTGACCAGTATGAGAGAGTGAGAGTGATAACACCAAATTTAACACACCTGCTCCCAAGTCACACCTGAGACCTTGTAACACTAACATATCACATAACACTGGGGGACGGAAAATGGCTAATTGGGCCCAATTTGGACATTTTCACTAAAGGGGAACTCAGTTTTGTTGCCAGCAGTTTAGACATTAATGGCTGTGTGCTGAGTTATTTTGAGGGGACAGCAAATTTACACTGTTATACAAGCTGTACACTCACTACTTTACATTGTAGCAAAGTGTCATTTCTTCAGTGTTGTCACATTAAAAGATAGAAAAAATAGTTACAAAAATGTAAGGGGTGTACTCGCTTTTGTGAGATACTGTGTGTGTATATATATATATACAGTTGACAGTTGATTCAGTTAGCTGCAGTATATATATATATATATATATATATATATATATATATATATATATATAGTCTAACCGAGCCTATACCTGACTGTAGGCCATTCTTGGTGTACTGTTTTTAGTAAACATCAGGAGTTGTTTTGCTAATCTAATTGTACAGTATGTCTGGAAGGCCACCAAGGAGAGGCAGACGCTCACATGCCACTAAAAGAGGGCAAGCAGGCTCTGTGTCTACAGTCAACAATGCTGGTCGTGAACAAAGTGCATGCTCAGCACATGGCGGTGGGGCACGCTTGTCATTTTTTTCGGCAGCTGGCCGTGTTGAGCCACAACATGCAGAAGAGTTGGTAGAGTGGATGACCAAGCCGTCATCATCCTCCTCATCCTTTGTCACCCAGGCTCAGGGTACTTTGTCTGCCAATGCAGCTGCCAAAGCGGCCTCTTCCATCGGCTCAATGTCATCAGTCACTCCTTCCCTAGCCCCACCATCATTCCCTGAGGAGTCCCCCGAACCAGGAGGTGGCTGCAGATCAGGTCATCCTTAGTGACCCAGAGGACTCTGGGACTCTACAAACCTACACTGCATAACCTTCCTGATCCTGTAAAGCCTGCGAAAGGACCCTCGGATTTGTGGTATCAAGGAGAGGGATCAGTACAGGCTGGCAACCCTTCTTGATCCACGTTACAAGGGTAAGGTGGCAGAACTTATCCAGCCATCGTAGAGGGAGCAGAGGATGAAACATCTTTGGGAGGCCTTGCAGAAAGGTTTGTGCAATGCGTTTCCAGAGCCTGGGAGGTTACAATTCCCTAGTCCTCCTGCACAACATGTTGCTGAGGCTTCGGTCAGTCACAGAAGGAGCGGTGGAGAAGGTGGTCACCTAACCGATGCGTTCAGGCAATTTTTTAGTCCACAGCCCCAAGGTCTGATCGGTTCCAGCAACCATCGCCAGCGTCTGTTGTACATGGTGCAAGAATACCTTGGGGTAAGATCAGACTTGGAGACCTTTCCAACAGAAAATCCACTGGGTTACTGGGTCTTGAAGATGGAACACTGGCCAGAGCTTGCACAGTATGCAATTGAGCTACTGGCCTGTCCTGCATCCAGAGTTCTATCGGAATGCACATTCAGTGCCGCTGGAGGCTTTGTAACCGATCACAGAGTGCGCCTGTCCACCGACTCGATTGATTGGCTCACCTTCATAAAAATGAATCAGTCTTGGATCACCAGCTACCAAGCACCTGATGCTGATGTAACCAAATAATTTTTTATGAATGCAAGATCCCTTGAAGACTGCCTATGCTAATGCTGAGTGAGTATCCTGTTATGCTGAGTGGCTATCCTATTCCTCGTCAATGTTCATGTTGATAGCTTCTAAGAACATTTTTGGTTCTGGGCACCGCCACCAGTGGCTAAGGCCCAATTTTTCTGCCCCTGTTTAACAGGAGCGTGTAATTACAATTTTTGCTGTAATATTTTGCAGCAGGGCTCGTTCCTGCACTCAACAAGAGTATCTGTGAGGGGTTGCAGTGTTGTGGCCCCACCACCACTGCCTAAGACCCAATTTTTCTGCCCCTGTTTAACAGGAGCATGTAATTACAATTTTTGATCTACTATTTCACAGCAGGGCCCGTTCCTGCGCCCACCAAGAGTAACTGTGAGGGCTTAAAGTGTTGTGGCACCACCACCACACCACCAAAGGCCCAATTTTTCTGCCCCTGTTCAACAGGGGCGTGTAATTTCAATTTTTAATACAATATTTCCCAGCAGCACCTGTTCCTGCGCTCAACTAAAGTATCTGTGAGGCTTTACAGTGTTGTGCCACCACCACCACCTAAGGCCCAATTTTTCTGCCATTGTTCAAAAGGGGCATGTAATTACAATTCTTGATATAATATTTCACAGCAGGGCCCATTTCAGCACCCAGCAAGAGTAACTGTGAAGGCTTACAGTGTTCTGGTACCACCAACACCTAAGGCCAAATTTTCCGCAGAGTGTATAGGGCAGGCCATATAGTATATACAGGCGGTCCCCTATTTTCAAAAATCCGACTTACAAATGACTCCTACCTACAAATGGAGGGAGACTATAGGAAGTGAGAGGAAATCTACCCCTAGAAAGGGAAATTGTCCCTGTAAGAGTTAATATGGGAAAAAAGGTATTTCCTCCACTGATTTATCACCAATCCTTGTTTCCCCCTAAAAAACCCAAATTTTCAAAATCCAATTGTCATTGGGAAAGAAAGTGAGGCGAAATCTTCTGAACAGGGGCACAGACAGAAAAACAAATGTTACAGGGGTGATAACCCTTCCCTATGTTTCCCAAAAAGCTTTAGAATAGATTTTTTGGCTGGAGCTACACTTACAAAATGTACCTGTTCCAAATTACAAACAGATTCTACATAAGAACAAACCTACAGTCCCTGTCTTGTTTTCACCACCTGTATACTGCTTTTGAGAGTATATAGGGCCTGGAGGCCCAATGCCTTTTCTTTTTTTAATTTGGGTGCGGGGTTCCCCTTAATATCCATACAAGACCCAAAGAGCCTGGTAATGGGTGGGGCGGGTACCCATGCCATTTGTCTCACTGATTTTCATCCATATTGACGGGACTCAACATTACATTAAAGCCTCAAGCAGTTTTAAATGACTTTTATTGCTTTAGAAATGTCATTTTGTGCAGGGACTGTTCTAAGCACGGGAAACACGCGTCACTTTACAGGCATGCTATAGACACCCCCCAGGTATGATATTTAAAGGAATATTTCACTTTTATTTTTTATTAGCATCATTAAAATCACTGCTCCTGAAAAAACGTCTGTTTTTAAAACTTTCTTTTCCATTGATACATGTTCCCTGGGGCAGGACCCGGGTCCCAAAACCCTTTTTAGGACAATAACTTGCATATTAGCCTTTAAAATTTGCACTTTTGATTTCTCACATTCGAGTCCCGTAGACTTTAATGGTGTTCGAATGTTCACACGAACTTTCGGTCCATTCGCATGTTCTGGATGCGAACCAAACCAGGGGGTGTTCGGCCCATCCCTACTCCCCAGCAGCAGATCAAGAGCCAGCGGGAGAAGGGAGAGGAGGTGTTTGTCCTCCCTCCCCAACAGTCAGCCAGGATGGAGGAAGCAGCCTTTCCTTCCCAGCAAGGATCCGTGCACCTGGGAGACAGTACCAGAGACATCTTGTCCCAGCAGCCAGATGAGGGTAAGAGAAATGGATCAGCTGGCTTCCGTTCCCAGCAGCAGATGGCACCCCAGAATGATGCCAGTAACCCAGCAGAAGGGCTGGCGATAGGGCAGAGTGCTGCTCGCCTCTGCCCTCAATAGAAGATGGAGTTCCTGTGAAAGTGGATGGGACTTCGGTCTCCACTGACACAACAACAGAAAATGGTCTGGCACTGAGACAGGAGGATGTCAGCCATGATTTACAAACACTGGGGGGTTTTCATCCAGAAAAAGTGAATGAGACTACAGTCTCCACCTGTATGCCCTAGGGATGCTGGGCAGGCGGCCCAGATCCCCCACAAAATGTTGGAGTGAGACCAGTCACCCTGTCTTCTCTCCAGTGGCTGAAAGGACTCCAAGGAGAAGGGCCAGTCCACGTTTCTCCCCAGTGGCGGGTATGTTCTACAAGAGAGGCAGAGGTTGGCTGGGTGAGTAATGCCCTGTTGGGAACAATTTGTTGTACTGTGTGGATACCAGCATTGGGTGACTGCAACTACGGACTAACTGTGGAATCAAGCCGTCTGGGTTCTCCTCCTGTGTTAGTCTGCTGCCGAAAGGGGAGAGATGTGACAAGAGTCACTTTGGGCGGGAGGCTGGTGGAACCCAGAATCCCTTGGAGAGGTTGGGAAAATCTTGCTTCAGCTCCTCATGCACCTCTTATATCTAAGTCACCCTGTGTCTATTAGGGTCACAGGGTGACCAGGAAAATGTGGCTTGGATTACTTAAAATGAAACAGTAATATTTATCCACCATATCTCCTAGAAAATATACAAAGACTATTCCTGGTTTATTTGATTCTGAACTATACGTGTTAAATGAAAGAGCTGATCACATTGACCTATGTACAATGTAGGAGACGGTCCATCTGATAATAGGGTCTCCTGCTATGTGAAGGTGTCCTGTGTTTATGTTTATAATAATGTGTGTTGTCTTCTGAGCTAAAAGATGGCAAGTCTGCCAGTTTTAATCAACAAAAGGTTTTTATTGATGATAACATAAGTCACTACAAGGTATAATTGCATAGGTATACAATCCATGCACAACAGTGTTTTGCATAGTCTAAGCAATCGATGGCTCTAGCTGTATAACAATCTTATCAATCCTATATCCTATATCATAAAGATCAATGTATGATACCCAGAATTCTCTCGGCACCCGCAACCAAAAGGGGTGCAACATACAAAAAGAGCAGTAAGAAGAAGAAATAAAGAAAAAAAATCATAAGAAAAAATAACTCTTCAGTGCAACTGGCAATGTGTGCAATTAGTAATCATAATATTAAATTACTGGTAGAGCTCCTTCGGTGGGTCACCTGCCTTGCCATAAGTTTCCCAGGAGTCCTTGCGCCAAAGCTATTATCCCAGCAGTAGTTTATCTAATGCCAGTTGTGGTGGTGCCACATTTGGCGAGTTCAACCAGCACTGCCGTATACCGTAAAATGTTTTTGGTGATTTCCTATGATGAAACATATTTTTTTCCCAGATAACGGTGGTATTAACCTGTTGGATTCATTGTGTTATTTTGGGTGCATTTTCCGAAAGCCAAAGACGTGCAATCAGCTTTCTTGCGATATATAGGAGCCTTGTGAGGGCGATGCACACCAAAGGGGTGTACAGTTCCTCGTTAAGGCTCCCCAATAGACATGTCAGTGGGTCTACTGCTACAGTACCTGACCGCGAGAATGTGTTTCCAGCACGATCCCATCGCGCTGGGTCTCGGTGACAGGGTACTGTGCATCTCACGCTGGCTCGCTCATCGGGAAAGGAAAACAGTTTTTTCCTTTCGCGATGAGCGACAGGCAGTGCTGACTGCTGTCTGGTATGAATCATGAGGGGGAACGCCGCACCAAATTTTAAATAAAAAACAGGTGTGGTTTCCCCCTCAGGGGCATACCAGGCATTTAGGTCTGGCATGGGTTTTAAGGGGAACCCCCTGCACTGAAAAATTAGTGTGGGGGTCCCTCCCAAAATCCATACCAGACCCTTATCCGAGCACGCAGCCTGGCCGGTCAGGAAAGGGGGTGGGGATGAGCGAGCGCCCCCCCCCTTCCTGAACCGTACCAGGCCGCATGCCCTCAACATGGGGCGGTGGGTGCTTTGGGGGAGGGGGGGCCCTGCGGGCCCCCCCTCCCCCAAAGCACCTTGTCCCCATGTTGATGAGGACAAGGGACTCTTCCCAACAACCCTGGCCATTGGTTGTTGGGGTCTGTGGGCGTAGGGCTTATCGGAATCCGGGAGCCCCCTTTAATAAGGGGGCCCCCAGATCCCGGCCCCCACCCTATGTTAATGAGTATGGGGTACATCGTACCCCTACCCATTCACCTGGGGGAAAAAAGTGTCAATAAAAAAAACACACTACACAGGTTTTAAAAGTAATTTATTAAGCAGCTCCGGGGGTTTTCTTCCAACTTCGGGGTCTTCTTCCGACTTCTCCACTCTCTCCGGCCTCTTATCCCCATGTCCTGTTCTTCTCCTGCTCTCCGGCCTCTTCTCCCGGTGTCCGGTTCTTCTGCTGGGCTCCTCCACTATCTTCTGCTCTTTTGCCACTCTTTTGCTAGCCGTGGCCCAGTCTTCGCCGTCTTGTTCCTTCTTCTCTTTTTTCAATGTTGACACGACGCTGTCTCCCACTGTAATGCTGTGTGAGCGGTGCGCAATGACTTATATAGGCATGGGGTGTGGTCACCAGGTGCTGTCACCCGGTGATCACACCCCTTATGATGTCACAGTCCCGGGGCATGATGGGACTGTGACATCATAAGGGGTGGGGTCACCGGGTGACAGCACCAGGTGACCATGCCCCATGCCTATATAAGTCATCGCGCACCGCTCACACAGCATTACAGCGAGAGACAGCTTCGTGTCAACATCGGAAGAAGAGGAGAAGGAACAAGGCGGTGAAGACTGGGCCACCGCTAGCAAAAGAGCGGCAAAAGAGCAGAAGATAGCGGAGGAGCCCGGCAGAAGAACCGGACGCCGGGAGAAGAGACCGGAGAGCGGGAGAAGAACTGGACATGGGGAGAAGAGGCAGGAGAGAGCGGAGAAGTCGGAAGAAGACCCCCGAAGTTGGAAGAAGACCCCCGAAGTCAGAAGAAGACCCCCGGAGCTGCCTAATAAATTAATTTTAAAACCTGTGTAGTGTGTTTTTTTATTGACACTTTTTTCCCCCAGGTGAATGGGTAGGGGTACGATGTACCCCCTACTCATTCACATAGGGTGGGGGGCCGGGATCTGGGGGCCCCCTTATTAAAGGGGGCTCCCGGATTCCGATAAGCCCTCCGCCCGCAGACCCCGATAACCAATGGCCAGGGTTGTTGGGAATAGGCCCTTGTCTTCATCAACATGGGGACAAGGTGCTTTGGGGTGGGGGGGCCCCCTGGGAGAGAGGCATTTAGCCTCAGACAAGAATATGAGATTCTTATGGTCAGTAATGAGAACCAGCACAGTGGTACCTTCGAGGAGATGTCTCCATTCTTTCAGGGCTAAAATGATTGCCAACAGTTCTCTGTCATCAATCTCGTAATTGCACTCGGCAGGTGACAATTTCTTGGAAAAGTAGCCACAAGGATGCATAGCACTCTCAGAGGTAGGACGTTGAGACAGAAGGGTGCCAACACCAGTCTCAGAAGCATCAACCTCAAGGATAAAAGGTAATGTAAAAAAAAAGACCAACTCTGTGGGTTACCATATCGGTCAGGGGCATGACCAGAGACGAGAAGTTAAGAATAAACTTCCGATAGTAGTTGGCAAAACCCAGGAAACGCTGCAGAGGCTGTAACCCCAGGGGTCGAGGCCACTTTAGGACTGCCGAAAGTTTCTCTGGGTCCATAAAAAAAACAGCAGTGGAAATGACATAGCCCAGGAATTTAACCTGTTCCCGATGGAACTCACACTTCTCCAGTTTACAATAGAGATTGTTCTCTCTTAATTTCTGAAGCACATGACAGACATCTGTGTGGTGGCTCTCCAGGGACTTGGAAAATATGAGGATATCATCGAGATAAACCACCACACATAACTGCAACAAATCTTGGAGGAGATCGTTAATAAATTCCTGGAAAACTGCCAAGGCATTTCAAAGGCCAAAAGGCATTACAAGATACTCATAATGGCCTGTTCTGGTATTAAACGCAGTTCTCCACTCATCGCCCTCCTTAATCCTCATGAGATTGTAAGCCCCTCTCATATCAAGCTTAGTGAAAACTGTTGCTCCCTTGAGGCGGTCAAATAACTCTGTAATCAACGGGATCGGGTAGGCATTCTTAATTGTGAAATGATTGAGACCCCTATAATCAATACAAGGTCTCAGTTTACCGCTCCTCTTCTTCACAAAGAAGAAACCAGCACCAAGAGGAGACCAGGATTTGTGGATGAAACCCCCGAGAAAGTGCGTCTGCAACATACTCTTCCATGGCTTTATCCTCCAAGACTGACAAACGGTAAACCCGACCACGAGTTGGGATGGCACCAGGTTGAAGGTCAATTGCACAAGTGTGGAGGCAAACTACTGGCTTGACCTTTGTCAAAGACATCGCTAAAATCACGGTACTCCTCTGGCAGGGAGGAGAGTGAAGAGGTACACAGGACCTTGGCTACCTTCCAGGAGCATGTTTCACTGCATTGTGGTGACCAGGAGAGAACCTCAGCACGGAGCCAATCAAAAGAGGGGTTGTGCCTCTTTAACCAAGGATAACCAATAACCAGCGGAAACTTAGGAGAGGAAATAACTTGGAATTGGATTATCTCATGGTGAAGAGCCCCTATGGCCATGGACAATGGAACCATCTCATGAATCACATGGGCAGGCTGTAGAGGTGTCCCATCAAGAGCCTCAATGGCAAGTGGAGTGTCACGCAGCTGCAGTGAAATCAAGTGCTTTGATACAAAAGTAGCATCAATGAACAGGCCTGCAGCCCCAGAGTAGGGATGAGCCGAACACCCCCCTGTTCGGTTCGCACCAGAACATGCGAACAGGAAAAAAATTCGTTCGAACACGCGAACACCGTTAAAGTCTATGGGACACGAACATGAATAATCAAAAGTGCTAATTTTAAAGGCTAATATGCAAGTTATTGTCAATAAAAGTGTTTGGGGACCTGGGTCCTGCCCCAGGGGACATGGATCAATGCAAAAAAAAGTTTTAAAAACGGCCGTTTTTTCAGGAGCAGTGATTTTAATAATGCTTAAAGTCAAACAATAAAAGTGTAATATCCCTTTAAATTTCATACCTGGGGGGTGTCTATAGTATGCCTGTAAAGGGGCGCATGTTTCCCGTGTTTAGAACAGTCTGACAGCAAAATGACATTTTGAAGGAAAAAACTCATTTAAAACTACCGCGGCTATTGCATTGCCGACAATACACATAGAAGTTCATTGATAAAAACGGCATGGGAATTCCCCACAGGGCAACCCCGAACCAAAATTAAAAAAAAAAAATGATGTGGGAGTCCCCCTAAATTCCATACAAGGCCCTTCAGGTCTGGTATGGATATTAAGGGGAACCCCAGCCAAAATTTAAAAAAAAAATTGACGTGGGGTTCCCCCTAAATTCCATACCAGACCCTTCAGGTCTGGTATGGATTTTAAGGGGAACCCCGCGCCAAAAAAAAAAAAAAAAAAACGGCGTGGGGTCCCCCTAAAAATCCATACCAGACCCTTATCCGAGCACGCAACCTGGCAGGCCGCAGGAAAAGAGGGGGGGACGAGAGTGCGGCCCCCCCCCCCTCCTGAACCGTACCAGGCCACATGCCCTCAACATTGGGAGGGTGCTTTGGGGTAGCCCCCCAAAGCACCTTGTCCCCATGTTGATGAAGACAAGGGCCTCATCCCCACAACCATGGCCGGTGGTTGTGGGGGTCTGCGGGCGGGGGGCTTATCGGAATCTGGAAGCCCCCTTTAACAAGGGGACCCCCAGATCCCGGCCCCCCCCCCTGTGTGAAATGGTAAGGGGTTACTTACCCCTACCATTTCACTAAAAAACTGTCAAAAATGTTAAAAATGACAAGAGACAGTTTTTGACAATTCCTTTATTTAAATGCTTCTTCTTTCTTCCTTCATCTTCTTCTTCTTCTGGTTCTTCTGGCTCTTCTGGTTCTTCCTCCGGCGTTCTCGTCCAGCATCTCCTCCGCGGCGTCTTCTATCTTCTTCTCCTCGGGCCGCTCCGCACCCATGGCATGAGGGGGGAGGCTCCCGCTCTTCTCTTCATCTTCTTCTTCATCTTCATCTTCTTCTTCATCTTCTTCTTCTTCTTCTTCTTCTCTTCTTCCTTCTTCTGTTCTTCATGTCTTCTCCGGGCCGCTCCGCAGCCATGCTGTGGCATGGAGGGAGGCTCCCGCTGTGTGACGGCGTCTCTTCGTCTGACGGTTCTTAAATAACGGGGGGCGGGGCCACCCGGTGACCCCGCCCCCTCTGACGCACGGGACATGACGGGACTTCCCTGTGGCATTCCCCGTGACGTCACAGGGAAGTCCCGTCAATTCACCGTGCGTCAGAGGGGGGCGGGGTCACCGGATGGCCCCGCCCCCCGTTATTTAAGAACCGTCAGACGAAGAGACGCCGTCACACAGCGGGAGCCTCCCTCCATGCATGGATGCGGAGCGGCCCGCAGAAGAAATGAAGAAGGAAGAAGAGATGAAGAAGAGAAGAAGAAGAAGAAGAAGATGAAGAAGAAGATGAAGATGAAGAAGAAGATGAAGAGAAGAGCGGGAGCCTCCCCCCTCATGCCATGGGTGCGGAGCGGCCCGAGGAGAAGAAGATAGAAGACGCCGCGGAGGAGATGCTGGACGAGAACGCCGGAGGAAGAACCAGAAGAGCCAGAAGAACCAGAAGAAGAAGAAGATGAAGGAAGAAAGAAGAAGCATTTAAATAAAGGAATTGTCAAAAACTGTCTCTTGTCATTTTTAACATTTTTGACAGTTTTTTAGTGAAATGGTAGGGGTAAGTAACCCCTTACCATTTCACACAGGGGGGGGGCGGGATCTGGGGGTCCCCTTGGTAAAGGAGGCTTCCAGATTCCGATAAGCCCCCCGCCCGCAGACCCCCACAACCACCGGCCACGGTTGTGGGGATGAGGCCCTTGTCTTCATCAACATGGGGACAAGGTGCTTTGGGGGGCTACCCCAAAGCACCCTCCCAATGTTGAGGGCATGTGGCCTGGTACGGTTCAGGAGGGGGGGGGGCCGCACTCTCGTCCCCCCCTCTTTTCCTGCGGCCTGCCAGGTTGCGTGCTCGGATAAGGGTCTGGTATGGATTTTTAGGGGGACCCCACGCCGTTTTTTTTTTTTTTTTTTTGGCGCGGGGTTCCCCTTAAAATCCATACCAGACCTGAAGGGTCTGGTATGGAATTTAGGGGGAACCCCACGTCAATTTTTTTTTTAAATTTTGGCTGGGGTTCCCCTTAATATCCATACCAGACCCGAAGGGCCTTGTATGGAATTTAGGGGGACCCCCACATCATTTTTTTTTTTTTATTTTGGTTCGGGGTTGCCCTGTGGGGAATTCCCATGCCGTTTTTATCAATGAACTTCTATGTGTATTGTCGGCAATGCAATAGCCGCGGGTAGTTTTAAATGAGTTTTTTCCTTCCAAATGTCATTTTGCTGTCAGACTGTTCTAAACACAGGAAACATGCGCCCCTTTACAGGCATACTATAGACACCCCCCAGGTACGAAATTTAAAGGGATATTACACTTTTATTGTTTGACTTTAAGCATTAATAAAATCACTGCTCCTGAAAAAACGTCCGTTTTTAAAACTTTTTTTTGCATTGATCCATGTCCCCTGGGGCAGGACCCGGGTCCCCAAACACTTTTTATGACAATAACTTGCATATAAGCCTTTAAAATTAGCACTTTTGATTTCTCCCATAGACTTTTAAAGGGTGTTCCGCGGCATTCGAATTTGCCGCGAACACCCCAAATTGTTCGCTGTTCGGCGAACTTGCGAACAGCCAATGTTCGAGTAGAACATGAGTTCGACTCGAACTCGAAGCTCATCCCTACCCCAGAGTCAATTAGAGCCTGTATCTCAATAGACGACTTAGCCCAAGAAAGGGTGACCGAAACCAGGGGCTTATCCTTCTGGATAACTAGGGACAACACAACACCACCTAAGGTCTGTCCATGACAGGACCTCAAGGTTTGTGTGTTCCCAGGATGGGTAGGACAAGACTTCAAAAAGTGACCTGCCTGGCCACAATAAAGGCACAATCTCTCCCTCCTCCTAAAGGCTCTCTCATCCACAGAGAGACGCGTGAAGCCCAAGTGCATCGGTTCATCTTCACTGACCGACTCAGTACCAGGTGGTATGGGAGGTGAGGGAGGCATGGGTGGGACTGCTAAGCTCGAAGGGAATCATACAGGAGGCTTCCGCAAGCGCTCCTTAAAAGACAGTCTTTCTCTGAGTCTGGAGTCAATGAGGATGGCAAACAAGTTCAAGCTCTCCAGCTCAGTGGGTATATCTTGATCGCTATCTCATCCTTGATGGAATCCGAGAGACCATGAGAAAAATCAGCCATGAGGGCCTCATTGTTCCAAGCAACCTCTCCTGCCAGAGTATGGAACTCAATGGCGTAGTCGGCAACAGTTCTCGTACTCTGTTTGATGGACATGAGGCACTTGGCAGCAGAAGCGGAGCATGTGGGAACCTCAAATAACCTTTTAAAGGAGGCCACAAACTCAGGGTAACTCAAGACAACAGGTTTTTGCGTCTCCCATAGAGGGTTAGCCCAGGCCAAGGCTCTCTCAGAAAGCAAAGATATCACAAACCCTACTTTGCTTCTGTCCGTGGGAAACGCCTGGGGCAGCATCTCAAAGTATATCTCAACTTGGTTGAGAAACCCTCTACATTGAACTGGATCACCCCCAAATCACTGGGGAAGTGGGGCGGAACCAGACATACCCTTTTATAGAGGTAATACTCAAAGCAGGTGCCTGCACAGAGACTGGCGCAGTAGCAGGGATGGCCTGCAACTCAGGTAGTACCGGAGCAGCCACAGTGGGGGATTCCAGGTGAGCCGTACGACTCGGGAGCGTTTGTAACGTCATGGCAAACTGATCCATGCGGTGATCTTGCTCATCCAATCTGGAAAAAATATTACCAAGAAGTGGATTGACTGTATCTTCTAAATTCATGGCCTTCGCCTACTGTCAGAAACCATGAACCAGACAGAGACAGAAGTACAGTAAAATCACACTTGTTTATTATTAAAAATAAAAAGGTAAATAGATATAGCATAGTCAAAGCATAGCCAGAGTCCAGTAACCGGATTGGGTAGTCAGCCAAGCCAGAGTTCAGTAACCAGATCGGGTAATCAGCCAATCCAGAGTTCAATAACCAGATCAGGTAATCAGCCAAGCCAGAAGTCAGGGATACAAGTAGAGGAACAGCAAGCAGGATAAAGAGCCAGAAGTCAGCAAGATGTCAGCAAAGCCAGTCTTTAAACAGCAACACAGGAGATGGTTTCTTGTGATGTGACCAAGGCGAAGACAGGAATGAAGTGAGCTGGAGATCTTTAAGTAGGCGGGACTGGCGAGCAGATACACAACAGCTGGTTAACTGTGGAGAGAGATGAGAGCTGGCAATTAGCCAACAGCTGAGTGGCCAGCTCAGAGAAGGAAGGGCTGAGCCAGCCCTGACAGTCTACCAGTTTTATATTAGAGTGTCTACTTTGGCACCTCAGAGCATAATGTAGTTGAACATATTGATAGTGGTGGCCTCTGAGTATGGGGAATTCCCTTAGCAATTGAGAGTATGGTTTCAGTGTGGGCCCATCTAGGATTTGATATAGGAATTGAATCCCCGCCCTCTCCCAAATTGGGTGTTTGGGGTCCCTGGCTAGATCCGTGTAGTGGCGATTGTGCCTGTTAATCCAAGTGTACTTTTGATCCCTTTCCATAATTTCATTAGTAGCTGAGTTGTGGGACAATTAAAGGGGACATTAGGGAATCCCATTTCCATATGAGATAGGGTGGTGTAAGCTACGTCCAGGCCAACAAGAAGACTCCTTGAGGGGTCCCTGAGTATCCCAAGGTCTCACCCCATAAACTGGATTTACCCATCCAGTTACTGATAGTGGTAGCCTACTCCAGCTGGCCTGTTTATGTTGAAATTTCCAAAATATCGGTTTTAGGTTCAATGTAATGTAATCCCCTGGGTCTTTGGTCACCACAATACCCAAATATTTGAAGGAGGTAACTACTTGTATATGATAAAGATCATCCGGTATAGGGGTTAATAGAGGGTCTAGTGGTAGAAGAGCTGATTTATGTCAGTTAATGGCAAAGCCCAAAAACTGCCCAAATTGATTGATTAGGGACATTACCGCTCTCAGAGAGTCACCAGTATCCCCCAAGTTCAGCAGTGTATCGTCTGCGTACAATGAGATTTTTTCCTCATTTTGACCATGCTGGAAGCCCACAATGTTAGGAGAGGCCTGCACCATAGCAGCAAGAGGCTCCAATGCAAGGGCAAACAGCAGGGGTGACAATGGGCACCCCTGCCGTGTGCCACGGAACAAAGGAAATGCCTCAGATAGGGTGTCATTAATCCTCACTTTTGCTGTGGGGGCAGCGTTCAGCAGCTGCACCCAAGAAATAAATTTATCTCCCAAGCCAAATCGATGCAGCACCTCCCACAAATATTTCCACTCCACTGTCAAAAGCTTTGGCAGCATTGAGGGAGAAGATGTATCTATTGTTGGGGTTGTCACCTAGGCTGTTTAAATGATTAGTTAGCTATGTTAATTCTGTTTCTGGTTATAGTTTGCTAGGGTAATATGATCAGAAGGGGGCAGAGAAATGTCCTCCTGATGTATATATTTGTGTGAGTTTGTCCAATAAATGATTCCATGTTCAAGCTGTATAACTGAGTTAGTCTTGTCTGGTTCTTGGTTACAATATTCGGCTGTAAAATCTGATATCTGATGTTCAGACTAGAGGAGGCTGTATACTGACAGAAGTACTCAAGTGGAGTGCGATGGAGTTCCGTGACAGGTACCACAGAGGACATCAAGAAAATGCCTCTCATGCAGCTGGCTCACTGCATTTGCATTGGGAAGATGGGCCACAGCA
Organism: Aquarana catesbeiana; assembly: GCF_042186555.1. Classification (NCBI taxonomy): domain Eukaryota; kingdom Metazoa; phylum Chordata; class Amphibia; order Anura; family Ranidae; genus Aquarana; species Aquarana catesbeiana. Next base: position 742,989,712 of record NC_133326.1, on the reverse strand, counting down.
CCTTCTGGAAACCAGAAGGTGATGAAACCTAAAATTCCAGAAAGAGCTGTGATGAGCTCTTCCTGGAATTTTAGGAAGGATTCAGTTCTTCCTGATGCTTTGTATAACACATAAGCATTCAGCAGACCCAATTGAAATAAGTATACAGACAATTTTTGTACCAGCGTCTGGCCTTACGGGCCATCATCTGGTCATTGAAGTCCACCCCTCCCATGTTAAGGTTGTAGTCATGGACATTCTCAACAACACCATTCGCCATTGGAATTTGGACTGTCGTATGTGTGTGAATGGAGGACAGAACAAAAACATTCCTTGTGTTCCTCCACTTCACTGCAAGAAATTTATTACATCTCTAGCAGGCTCTCTCCCCCATCTAAGTCGGGAATCTACAAGCCATTTGGGGAATCCCTGGCAAATAGATCTGTGCCACTTGCCCAATTCCGGAATCAAAAAGGTGACTAAAAAGTGGCACAAGCGTACAAGTCGTACCCCTTTCCGAATAAGGGTGACACCAAGTCCCAAACAATATTACCGCTACTCCCTATGTAGTCTGGGTAGTTGGGGGGCTCCACATTGCTATATTTTCCCTCATAAACCAGAAAACTATATGTATAGCCTGTGGCCCTGTCACAGAGCTTATATATCTTGACCCCTGGTACGCTTGCTGGGGAGAAACTTCGAAATCAAGGCAGCAAGAAAACTTAATCAGGGACTCATCAATGCAGACAACTTGATCGGGAATAAACAAGCCTGCAAATTGTTGGTTGAAGTGGTTTAAGAGGGGCTAAATTTTGTGGAGTCAATCGTATCCAGGGTCACCCCAAGGACAACAGTTCATTGTCGTTGAAGTGCATAAACAGCAAGATCTGCTCGTATTTAGTCCTGGTCATGGAAGCAGAGAACACGGGCATATGTTGAATTAGGTCAGTGGACTAAAAAGACCACAACTCCCACTTTTTAGTAATGCCCATGAGGAGGTATAGGCCCAGAAAGGTCTTAAATTTGGGAACCGTAATAGGTTTCCAGCCACATTCTCTGGCAAGGGTCAAATGGGGATTTGCGTCAATAAATTGACCAGCGTATAAATTGCTTTGGTCCACAATGGATCTGTACAGATCTTCCGTGAAAAAAAGTGAATAAAAGTCAAGGGTACTAAAATCCACTGTTTCCACCTCAATTCCGGGTTGGTCTGTGAATGGGGGAAGTATGGGAGCTGCCAAAGCGGTGGGCTGCCATTCAGGATATGCATATGCAGTGGGAAGGGCACTATGGTCTCTATGGGCCTGTGTTCGAACTCTTGGTGGCTGCGGGACACTACTTGTGCTTAGCCACTGCACCAGCTTGAACTGTTCTTATGGGACTCGCCACGTCACCAAGTGTTACCTCAGTGCTGGTTTGTCTATGACCAGAATGTACTAGGCCACTGGTGCTTGCCAGTTCAACAGAAGGATGAGCAGCACTAGTACTGGCTCTCTGCTCCATACAAGAACCATGCGGTGGTTACACCTTAGCAACAGAAGAACGAGGTCGAGTATGCCAGACTTTAGCAGGGACCACTACTCCATCGTCAGAGCTAACTGTCAGGGTGTTGCTGCTCTCTGCGGGTTTGTACAATCAGCCTGAATCTGACAGTGAGGCTTCCTTTTTGCTCTCATCTGTCATGCTCAGCAATGTATAGGCCTCTTCACCAGTGTACTTCTGTTTGGACATTTTGGCCACTAAATTTATAGGTACAGCTAGTGTGACTCACAGGTAGGGATGAGCCGAACACCCCCCTGTTCGGTTCCCACCAGAACATGCAAACAGGAAAAAAGTTTGTTCGAACACGCGAACACCATTAAAGTCTATGGGACACGAACATGAATAATCAAAAGTGCTAATTTTAAAGGCTAATATGCAAGTTATTGTCATAAAAAGTGTTTGGGGACCTGGGTCCTGCCCCAGGGGACATGGATCAATGCAAAAAAAAGTTTTAAAAATGGCTGTTTTTTCAGGAGCAGTGATTTTAATAATGCTTAAAGTCAAACAATAAAAGTGTAATATCTCTTTAAATTTCGTACCTGGGGGGTGTCTATAGTATGCCTGTAAAGGGGCGCATGTTTCCCGTGTTTAGAACAGTCTGACAGCAAAATGACATTTCGAAGGAAAAATTCCATTTAAAACTACCCGCGGCTATTGCATTGCCGACAATACACATAGAAGTTCATTGATAAAAACGGCATGGGAATTCCCCAAAAGGGAACCCCGAACCAAAATTTAAAAAAAAAAATGACGTGGGAGTCCCCCTAAATTCCATACCAGGCCCTTCAGGTCTGGTATGGATTTTAAGGGGAACCCCGCGCCAAAAAAAAAAAAAAAAAACGGCGTGGGGTCCCCCAAAAATCCATACCAGACCCTTATCCGAGCACGCAACCTGGCAGGCCGCAGGAAAAGAGGGGGGGACGAGAGTGCCCCCCCCTCCTGAACCGTACCAGGCCACATGCCCTCAACATTGGGAGGGTGCTTTGGGGTAGCCCCCCAAAACACCTTGTCCCCATGTTGATGAGGACAAGGGCCTCATCCCCACAACCCTGGCCGGTGGTTGTGGGGGTCTGCGGGCAGGGGGCTTATCGGAATCTGGAAGCCCCCTTTGACAAGGGGACCCCCTGATCCTGGCCCCCCCCTGTGTGAAATGGTAAGGGGGTACTTACCCCTACCATTTCACTAAAAAACTGTCAAAAATGTTAAAAATGACAAGAGACAGTTTTTGACAATTCCTTTATTTAAATGCTTCTTCTTTCTTCTATCATCCTTCATCTTCTGGTTCTTTTGGTTCTTCTGGCTCTTCTGGTTCTTCCTCCGGCGTTCTCGTCCAGCATCTCCTCCACGGCGTCTTCTATCTTCTTCTCCTCGGGCCGCTCCGCACCCATGGCATGGGGGGAGGCTCCCGCTCTTCTCTTCTTCTTTTCTTCTTCTCTTCTTCATTTTCTTCTCTGGGCTGCTCCGCACCCATGCTGGCATGGAGGGAGGCTCCCGCTGTGTGACGGTGCTCCTCATCTGACAGTTCTTAAATAACGGGGGGCGGGGCCACCCGGTGACCCCGCCCCCCTCTGACGCACAGTGACTTGACGGGACTACCCTGTGACGTCACGGGGAATGCCACAGGGCAATCCCGTCATGTCCCATGCGTCAGAGGGGGGCGGGGTCACCGGGTGGCCCCGTCCCCCGTTATTTAAGAACTGTCAGACGAGGAGCGCCGTCACAAAGCGGGAGCCTCCCTCCATGCCAGCATGGGTGCGGAGTGGCCCGGAGAAGAAAATGAAGAAGAGAAGAAGAGAAGAAAAGAAGAAAAGAAGAAGAGAAGAGCGGGAGCCTCCCCCCATGCCATGGGTGCGGAGCGGCCCGAGGAGAAGAAGATAGAAGACGCCGCGGAGGAGATGCTGGACGAGAACGCCGGAGGAAGAACCAGAAGAGCCAGGAGAACCAGAAGATGAAGGAAGATAGAGGAAAGAAGAAGCATTTAAATAAAGGAATTATCAAAAACTGTCTCTTGTCATTTTTAACATTTTTGACAGTTTTTTAGTGAAATGGTAGGGGTAAGTACCCCCTTACCATTTCACACAGGGGGAGGCGGGATCTGGGGGTCCCCTTGTTAAAGGGGGTTTCCAGATTCCGATAAGCCCCCCGCCCACAGACCCCCACAACCACCGGCCAGGGTTGTGGGGATGAGGTCCCTGTCCTCATCAACATGGGGACAAGGTGTTTTGGGGGGATACCCCAAAGCACCCTCCCAATGTTGAGGGCATGTGGCCTGGTACGGTTCAGGAGGGGGGGCGCACTCTCATCCCCCCCTCTTTTCCTGCGGCCTGCCAGGTTGCGTGCTCGGATAAGGGTCTGGTATGGATTTTTAGGGGGACCCCACGCCGTTTTTTTTTTTTTGGTGCGGGGTTCCCCTTAAAATCCATACCAGACCTGAAGGGTCTGGTATGGAATTTAGGGGGAACCCCACGTCATTTTTTTTTTAAATTTTGGCCGGGGTTCCCCTTAATATCTATACCAGACCTGAAGGGCCTGGTATGGAATTTAGGGGGACTCCCACGTCATTTTTTTTTTAAATTTTGGTTCGGGGTTCCCCTTTGGGGAATTCCCATGCCGTTTTTATCAATGAACTTCTATGTGTATTGTCGGCAATGCAATAGCCGCGGGTAGTTTTAAATGTTTTTTTTCCTTCAAAATGTCATTTTGCTGTCAGACTGTTCTAAACACAGGAAACATGCGCCCCTTTACAGGCATACTATAGACACCCCCCAGGTACGAAATTTAAAGGGATATTACACTTTTATTGTTTGACTTTAAGCATTATTAAAATCACTGCTCCTGAAAAAACGTCCGTTTTTAAAACTTTTTTTTGCATTGATCCATGTCCCCTGGGGCAGGACCCAGGTCCCCAAACACTTTTTATGACAATAACTTGCATATTAGCCTTTAAAATTAGCACTTTTGATTTCTCCCATAGACTTTTAAAGGGTGTTCCGCGGCATTTGAATTTGCCGCGAACACCCCAAATTGTTCGCTGTTCGGCGAACTTGCGAACAGCCAATGTTCAAGTCGAACATGAGTTTGACTCGAACTTGAAGCTCATCCCTACTCACAGGTAAAAGAGCACCTGGTTGTCAGCGACTGCTTGAATCGCTACAAAAAAAACTGTTAGGGCTAGCAGGGATCAGGTATGACTCTGCTAATGCTGAAGTTTTGTGTGCTGTGTTTTGTAAGTGACAGTGATCTATTGATACTGCACTTGGGTGGGCTGGGCCGGGCCAAGGGGCTAAACACAGGTGCTGGCAGGTATCTGAGCTGATCCTGCTAACGCCGCATTTTTGGGAACACTAAACTATTGGGGACGCTAGTAGGGATGAGCCCGATGTTACGTTCGACTCAAACATCGGGTGTTTGCCTGTTCGCCAAATTTAGAACATTATGGGATGTTCACTGAAAATTTGAGGACCCGTGGAATGCCCCATAATGAACTGATTGTCAATGCACTGCAAGATCATAGTGCATTGATGGCTGCTGATTGGCCAAAGCATGTACCGGAGTACATAGTGCCTCTGGCCAATAATGGCTCAGGGGGATAAGTTCACCCCCACACCATGTAAGGCAGCTTACATGGCGGTTGTACATAGTGTAATGAAGGAGAGCAGCAAACTGACATTTCTAATGGAAAAAATATCATTTAAAACTGCTCACGGCTGTAATGCATTGTTGGATCACAGCAATATACATAAGAATCATTGAAAAAAATGGCGTGGGTTCCCCCCTCCAGTCCATTACCAGGCCTTTTGGGTCTGGTATGGATATTAAGGGAAACCATGCCAAAATGTAAAAAAAATGCCGTGGGGGTCGCCCCAAAATCCATACCAGGCCCTTCAGGTTTGGTATGGATTTTAAGGGGAACCCTGCTCCAAAATTTAAAAAAAATATGGCGTGGGGGTCCCCCCAAAATCCATACCAGACCCTTATCCGAGCACGAAACCTGGCAGACTACAGAAAAAGGGGGGACGAGAGAGCACCCCCCCTCCTGAACCATACCAGGCCACATGCCCTCAACATGGGGAGGGTGCTTTGAGGTCCTCCAAAACACCTTGTCCCCATGTTGATGGGGACAAGGGCCTCTTCCCCACAACCCTGGCCTATTGGTTGTGGGGGTCTGTGGCGAGGGGCTTATCAGAATCTTGAAGCCTCCTTTAAAAAGGGGGCCCCCAGATCCGGCCACCCTATGTGAATGGGTATCTGGTACATTTTACCCCTCCCCATTCACCAAAAAAGTGTTAAAAAAGTAAAAATGACAGGAGACAGTTTTGGACAAGTCCTTTATTAAAAAAATAGAAAGTGTCCCGCGATGTCCATTCATCTTCGATCACAGCGCCAACGGACCAAGAAAAAAGAAAAACTGAAAACGCTGCCTCCATGGGAGGCGTACCCACAGCTGCAGCCTTTTCACGATGACAGCTGTGATATAACTGAGGGCGGGGCCACCCAGTGACATAAACATCACATGATGTCAACCAGTTTACATCAGCGGGTGGCCCCGCCCTTGCCTATATAGGAGCTGTCAAAGCAAAAAGTCGGCAGTTGCAGGGACGCCTCCCATGGAGACAATGTTTTTCCGTTTTTTTTTTCTCTGGAATGTCGGATGCTGTGATTGAAGATTAATGGACATTGCAGGACACTTTTTTTTTAAATAAAGGACTTGTCCAAAAAAGTTTTCTGTTATTTTTACTTTTTTGGTGAGTAGGGGTACAATGTACCCGATACCCATTCACATGGGGGGGATTTGGGGGCCCCCTTGTTAACGATTCAATACCGGGCATTTTCACCATCTTCCTTCCCAGACCAATTTTTAGTTTTCAGCGCTGTTGCATTTTAAACGACAATTGCGCAGTCATGAGACGTTGTACCAAAACAAAATTGACGTCCTTTTTTCCCCACAAATAGAGCTTTCTTTTGGTGGTATTTGATCACCTCTGTGGTTTTTATTTTTTGCGCTATAAACAAAAGAAGAGCGACAATTTTGAAAAAAAACACAATATTTTTTACTTTTTGCTATAATAAATATCCCAATTTTTTAAAAAAAAAAAAACTAATTTTTTCCTCAGTTTCGGCCGATACGTATTCTTCTACATATTTTTGGTAAAAAAAAAATCACAATAAGCGTATATTGATTGGTTTGCACAAAAGTTATAGCGTCTATAAAATTTGGGATAGATTTATGGCATTTTTAAAAAAAAAAATGTATTTTTTTTTACTAGTAATAGCGGCGATCGCAATTTTTTTCGTGACTGCGACATTATGGCGGACACATCGGACACTTTTGACACATTTTTGGGACCATTCACATTTATACAGCGATCAATGCTATAAAATTGCATTGATTACTGTGTAAATGTGACAGGCAGTGAAGGGGTTAACCACTAGGGGGTGGGGAGGGATTAAATGTGTTTCCTAGGGAATGCTTCTAACTGTAGGGGGAGGGGGGAGGAGGGGCACAAGGGGAGGAGACCGATCAGTGTTCCGCTGTTCTGGGAACACAGATCGGTCTCCTCTGAGCTGACAGGACGTGGATCTGTGTGTTTACACACACAGATCCACGGTCCGGCCCGGTTAATGGGCAATTGCGGGTGCCGGGCAGACATTGTGGCTGCCGGGCACACGCATCGGGTTCGAGCAATGCGGCTGGCGTGCACACGTGCCCCCGGCGGCGCGCGTGCGCCCCCTAGGCGGCCGGGAACCCGAGGCCGTCATATGACGTCCACCCAGGATGGGAGATCCCATCTGTGGACGTCATATGCCTATACGCAGGTAGGGAAGTGGTTAAAGGGGGCTTCCAGATTCCGATAAGGCCCCTTCTCGCAGACACTCACAACCACCGGGCAAGGGTTGTGGGGAAGATTTCCTTGTCCCCATCAACATGGGGACAAGGTGTTTTGGGGGGACCCCAAAGCACCCTTCCCATGTTGAGGGCATGTGGCCTGGTACGATTCAGGAGGGGGGGTGCTCTCTCATCCCCCCTTTTCCTGCAGCCTGCCAGGTTGCGTGCTTGAATAAGGGTCTGGTATGGATTTTAGGGGGCCCCATGCCATTTTTTTTTTCATTTTGGAGCGGGGTTCCCCTAAAATCCATACCAGACCTAAAGGGCCTGGTATGGATTTTGGGGGGGACCCCCACTCCATTTTTTTTAATTTTGGCGCAGGGTTCCCTCTAATATTCATACCAGACCCAAAGGGCCTGGTAATGGACTGGGGGAACTCACAGCGTTTTTTCAATGATTTTTATCTATATTGCCGAATCCGACAATACATTACAGCCGCAAGCAATTTTAAATGACATTTTTCCTTTAGAAATGTCATTTTGCTGTGGCACAGTAAAACACAAGGATGTGCTACTTTACAGGCAGGCCAAGCAGACCCCCCAGGCACGATATTTAAAGGAATGTTTTATTTTTATTGTTTCACTTTAAGCATGAATAAAATCACTGCTCCCGAAAAAACTTCCATTTTAAAGCCTTTTTTTTGCATTGATACATGTCCCCTGTGGCAGGACCCGGGTCCCCATATACTTTTTATGGCAATAACTTGTGTAGCACCCTCTACCTAAAGGTAGGTGCTAGAGTAGGATTTTTTCCTAAGCTCAGGGATATGTGCAGGTAAATTTAGGCAGGCTTATACTGTCCGCTGGGCCTGTCTGTTTTGATTCTGGGACTGGGAGTGTTCAGTACAGTGGTGGGTGTGGTCACCTGTACTTTGATTCAGAGATGCCTCCTCCATCTTCAGAAAGATGTTTCTGGAATGGGGGTTGGACCTGAAGTCTGAGTGGCAGGCAGCTCATGTGAGGAGCTCTGACCAATTACCTCTTGGTATTGGCAGGGGGCAGGCCTCCCATATAAGCTGGGATCACATGCTACAAGGGAGGAGTTCTGAGAGCAGGAAAAGATAGAATTGAGTGCTGAGTTGCTGTTCCAGGCATCCCCACGTGGGGGGGGGGTGCACCGAGCATGGAGGAGGGCTGGAGGAGCCATTGAGATGCTTTGGAGGATAGAGATCTTCATCAAGGAGCTGGTGTCAGGATGCTGTGATCGCGAAAATCAGGACTTGTACACAGATGAAGGTTGGTGAAGGAGAAGTAGCAGTAAAGAGTCAGGAGGAAAGTTGCAGAGTTAAAGTCAAGCTGCTGTGACTGGGGAACACAGGACTTGTACTTAGAAGAAGGTCAGTGCTGAATAATTACAAAATTACCTTTGAGAGTAGTGAAGAATGCTGTGGCCCGGGGAACGCAGTGTTTGCAATCTTGGACTAGCTAGTGTCAGTAGTCCGCCTATTACCACATGTCAGGCCAACGGGGGGAGGTACCGTGTATCTCTGGTCTGGTGAAGCATGTTGGTAATAACTTCCAAAAGTCTGTGTGGCTATCAAATTCTCTAGGCCATTGGGGAGAGGTGTGCCTCTGGCCTATTGAGTTGTCCCAGCTACATTATTCAAAAAGACTTTAAAGTACATCTATCAAGCTGAGGATTATTCAGAGTGATTCTCGTTTGTAGTACTGGAAGTAAAATTGTATTAATCTAACAGTTTTGCAGTGGAAGTTTGCACAGGAGAGGTGATGTTCTGCAATAGCTAGTGCAGAGGAGGAGGAGCAATAGTCTGCAGCAGGAGAAGCGCTGAAGGAATAGACTATGAATGATGGAGATTCATTATTGCAAGACAGAAGCTACAGATTAATGCTTTGCAAATACAAGTACAAACCAACAAATGCTATGGGCATCCCATATCTTCCCTTGTCCTACCCAAGTTATATCCCACTATAAACGTAACAAAACTATGCAAATGACTGCTTATTGTCTTAACTGATAGATGAGGGTCTGGCAGGGTGATTTGATGGATGTTAATAACCAGTGGTAACCACACCGCTACATTTGGAGGTCCCACCGAGATCCGCCTTCACGGTTAACCTGCTGGCCGTCGCCCTTAGCAACCGCCAAAAGCCGGGGGAGACTCTGCCTGTTTTGCCAAGTTTGGGATATTGCAAAGAAAGGACTGTGTGTTTACCTTTAAAAAATGACTTTGTAACATGCTGATGCCCATAGCAACTAAAACCAAGCTTGCCGCAAAGTGCTGTTGCCCATCGCAACCATCCAGGATCAGCAGCTCCCTGCACTCAGTTGTACTAATGGACACTCACAACTGCAAAAAAGCCCTGCAATTCAGTGACTGTAACTATGTGCTATCACCCGTGGCAACCACGGCGAGCGATCACACTCATTGGATTACAAATGTGTCCGGCGCTTTGCACAGCGCAGGCATTACCCACTGTTTGCATCTGACTTTAACAATCCTGCTAAACACATTGGAGAGTGGAGAGTGAATTGTGAATGTCTACTGTTGCCCTTAGTAACCTGGACACAAGGAGGTGTCACTGACGGGGTCTGCACGGGTCAGTCCCTTATGGTAGGACATTGCAATAGAGATACTTTCCTGTGTTAAATGGTGATCACTGACATGCTTGCCTGTAGTTCAACAGTGCCTGCCACCAGGTGTCACCCTGGCGCACACTAAAAATGTATTGCTACAGTTCTTCGCACACCAAACCAACAAGTGGGGGTTGGAGTTACGCCCCAGCGGAGAACTAACAAGTGTCCAGCATGCAGCATGCCAGACACGAGGCAGAGCAAGATGGCAGAAGGTGGTCTGAAGATGCCAGCTGTGCGGTGGTTGCCTGATGTGCATGATCGTGTGTTGGTCGATACCAGCATCCGACTGGAGCTCACTGGAGGACTTGCCTTGGGGGTGGTCGCAGGTGTAGAGCGGCTGTGTATGCTATGTCCCAGATGCCACCAACCTACGGCTGGAGTCAGTGCCTGGGCCCGGTGCGGGCATTGTGGGTACCCACTTGCCAGCATAACGCCGGTGCTACAAGAAACCAGGTATCATTTCACAAGTTTAGTGACTGGACTATGTATGCCACAATTGCAGGTGACGCGGGAGGCCGGAGAGAGCCATGTGTCACCCACCCCTACGGTGAAGGAGTGTTCATCGGGCTCGTCCATCTCTGAGCTAACAGATGTTAAGATACCGGAGGATGTCGGGAAGACCTGTGGCCTGGCCAGGGGCCCGGAGGCTGTATGTGCTAGTGTGCAGCCCCTGGTTGATCTCCCTGAAAAGCTGACCTTAAGTAAGTCCCTCACTGTGCCTGTCCGGAAGGAGCCCATGTCAGAGGAGGGGGATCCCTCAGGGCGAGGCTAGTGAGGACAGGGTCGTGGACTGGGGTTCGCCCAGAATGCTGGATGAGTTTGGATCTGTAGAAAAACTGTTTGCCTGGTCCTCCGCAGAGGAGGTTGCTTCTAGCGAGGATGAGTTGTGGTTTACAGAAGACTCCCCCTCTACCAGAATCTCAGCTGAAGCAGCGTTGGAGGAACCAGAACACACAGCAGAACCCCATGTCTGTCACAAATGTCTGTCCCACAGACTCTTTTCAAGTCCGTCCAGTACTACCAAAACTAAGTTATCTGCTTACCACCAACAGGTTAGCAGGGCCGCTTACTTGTGTTCTGCCTGG